>NC_064631.1:323007707-323182707 GCF_023864275.1 Schistocerca cancellata
TTAGCGCGGACTTCAATGCGAGATGCTTATAACAGTTTACACAACGAAACGTTGTCTCCAAACCTGGCAGAAAATCCAAAGACGTTCTAGTCGTATGTGAAGTATGCTGGCAGCAAGACATAATGTCTTCTCTGCGCGATAGCAATGGAAATACTATCGATGACTGCTGCCAAAGCAGAGTTACTGAACAGAACCTTCCGAAATTCCTTCACTAAAGAAGACGAAGTAAATATTTTCGAATTCCTGCTGCCAACATGAGTAGCTTAGAAGTAGATATCCTCGGAGTAGGGAAGCAACTTAATCACTTAACAAAAGCAAGTCTTCCGGTCCAGATTGTATACCCGTTTGGTCCCTTTCAGAGTATGTTGATAGAATAGCTCCGTACTTAACAATCATATATAACCGTTCGCTTGATAGAAGATCCATACCCAAAGACTGGAAAGTTCCCCAGGTCACACTAATACTCAAAAAAGGTAGTACAAGTAATCCACTAAATTACAGACCCATATCGTTAACGTCGATATGCAGCAGGATTTTGGAACAGATATTGCGTTCGAATATGATGAATTACCTCGAAGAGAACGGTCTATCGACACATAGTCAACATGGATTGCCGGCCGAGGTGGCCAAAGCGGTTCTAGGCGCTTAAGTCCGGAGCCTCGCGACAGCTACGGTCGCAGATTCGAATCCTGCCTCGGGCATGGATGTGTGTGATGTCCTTAGGTTAGTTAGGTTTAAGTAGTTCTAAGTTCTAGGGGACTGATGACCTCAGATGTTAAGCCCCATAGTGCTCTGAATCATTTGAACCATTTTCAACACGGATTTAGAAGACATCGTTTCTGTGAAATGCCTTTTCAAATTGATTCCGTATTTACCATGAGGAAAAGATTGAATAATCAACGAAAGGATAACGTTCTACGAGTCGGGGCGTGGAATGTCAGAAGCTTGAACGTGGTAGGGAAACTAGAAAATCTGAAAAGGGAAATGCAAAGGCTCAATCTAGATATAGTAGGGGTCAGTGAAGTGAAGTGGAAGGAAGACAAGGATTTCTGGTCAGATGAGTATCGGGTAATATCAACAGCAGCAGAAAATGGTATAACAGGTGTAGGATTCGTTATGAATAGGAAGGTAGAGCAGAGGGTGTGTTACTGTGACAGTTCAGTGACCGGGTTGTTCTAATCAGAATCGACAGCAGACCAACACCGACAACGATAGTTCAGGTATACATGCCGACGTCGCAAGCTGAAGATGAACAGATACAGAAAGTGTATGAGGATATTGAAAGGGTAATGCAGTATGTGAAGGGGGACGAAAATCTAATAGTTATGGGCGACTGGAATGCAGTTGTAGGGGAAGGAGTAGAAGAAAAGGTTACAGGAGAATATGGGCTTGGGACAAGGAATGAAAGAGGAGAAAGACTAATTGAGTTCTGTAACAAGTTTCAGCTAGTAATAGCGAATACCCTGTTCAAGAATCACAAGAGGAGGAGGTATACTTGGAAAAGGCCGGGAGATACGGAAAGATTTCAATTAGATTACATCATGGTCAGACAGAGATTCCGAAATCAGATACTGGATTGTAGGGCGTACCCAGGAGCAGATATAGACTCAGATCACAATATAGTAGTGATGAAGAGTAGGCTGAAGTTCAAGACATTAGTCAGGAAGAATCAATACGCAAAGAAGTGGGATACTGAAGTACTAAGGAATGACGAGATACGTTTGAATTTCTCTAACGCTATAGATACAGCAATAAGGAATAGCGCAGTAGGTAGTACAGTTGAAGAGGAATGGACATCTCTAAATAGGGCCATCACAGAAGTTGGGAAGGAAAACATAGGTGCAAAGAAGGTAGCTGCGAAGAAACCATGGGTAACAGAAGAAATACTTCAGTTGATTGATGAAAGGAGGAAGTACAAACAAGTTCCGGGAAAATCAGGAATATAGAAATACAAGTCGCTGAGGAATGAAATAAATAGGAAGTGCAGGGAAGCTAAGACGAAATGGCTGCAGGAAAAATGTGAAGACATCGAAAAAGATATGATTGTCGGAAGGACAGACTCAGCATACAGGAAAGTCAAAACAACCTTTGGTGACATTAAAAGCAACGGTGGTAACATTAAGAGTGCAACGGGAAATCCGCTGTTAAATGCAGAGGAGAGAGCAGATAGGTGGAAAGAATACATTGAAAGCCTCTACGGGGGTGAAGATTTGTCTGATGTGATAGAAGAAGAAACAGGAGTCGATTTAGAAGAGATAGGGGATCCAGTATTAGAATCGGAATTTAAAAGAGCTTTGGAGGACTACGGTCAAATAAGGCAGAAAGGATAGATAACATTCCATCAGAATTTCTAAAATTAGTGGGGGAAGTGGCAACAAAACGACTATTCATGTTGGTGTGTAGAATATATTAGTCTGGCGATATACCATCTGACTTTCGGAAAAGCATCATCCACACAATTCCGAAGACGGCAACAGCTGACAAATGCGAGAATTATCGCAAAATCAGCTTAACAGCTCATGCATCGAAGCTGCTTACAAGAATAATATACAGAAGAATGGAAAAGAAATTTGAGAATGCGCTAGGTGACGATCAGTTTGGCTTTAGGAAAAGTAAAGGGACGAGAGAGGCAATTCTGACGTTACGGCTAATAATGGAAGCAAGGCTAAAGAAAAATCAAGACACTTTCATAGGATTTGTCGACTTGGAAAAAGCGTTCGACAATATAAAATGGTGCAAGCTGTTTGAGATTCTGAAAAAAGTAGGGGTAAGTTATAGGGAGAGACGGGTCATATACAATATGTACAACAACCAAGAGGGAATAATAAGGGTGGACGATCAAGAACGAAGTGCTCGTATTAAGAAGGGTGTAAGACAAGGCTGTAGCCTTTCGCTCCTACTCTTCAATCTGTACATCGAGGAAGCAATGATGGAAATAAAAGAAAGTTCAGGAGTGGAATTAAAATATAAGGTGAAAGGATATCAATGATACGATTCGCTGATGACATTGCTATCCTGAGTGAAAGTGAAGAAGAATTAAATGATCTGCTGAATGGAATGAACAGTCTAATGAGTACAAAGTGTGGTTTGAGAGTAAATCGGAGAAAGACGAAGGTAATGAGAAGTTGTAGAAATGAGAACAGCGAGAAACTTAACATCAGGATTGATGGTCACGAAGTCAATGAAGTTAAGGAATTCTGCTACCTAGGCAGTAAAATAACCAATGACGGACGGAGCAAGGAGTACATCAAAAGCAGACTCGCTATGGCAAAAAAGGCATTTCTGGCCAAGAGAAGTCTTCTAATATCAAAAATACTGGCCTTAATTTGAGGAAGAAATTTCTGAGGATGTACGTCTGGAGTACAGCATTGTATGGTAGTGAAACATGGACTGTGGGAAAACCGGAACAGAAGAGAATCGAAGCATTTGAGATGTGGTGCTATAGACGAATGTTGAAAGTTAGGTGGACTGATAAGGTAAGGAATGAGGAGGTTCTTCGCAAAATCGGAGAGGAAAGGAATATGTGGAAAACACTGATAAGGAGAAGGGACAGGATGATAGGACATCTGCTAAGACATGAGGGAATGAGTTCCATGGTACTAGTGGGAGCTGTAGAGGGCAAAAACTGTAGAGGAAGACAGAAATTGGAATACGTCAAGCAAATAATTGAGGACGTAGGTTGCAAGTGCTACTCTGAGATGAAGAGGTTAGCACAGGAAAGGAATTCGTGGCGGGCCGCATCAAACCAGTCAGTAGACTGATGACCAAAAAAAAAAGACCACATAAGCGGCTTGTAGTGAAATTGCGTGCTTATGGAATATTGTCTCAGTTATGTGACTGGATTTGTGATTTCCTGTCAGAGAGATCACATTCGTAGTAATTGACAGAAAGTCATCGACTAAAACAGAAGTATTTTCTGGCGTGTCCAAGGTAGTGTTATAGACACTTTGCCGTTCTTTATCTATACAAAAGATTTAGGAGACAATCTGAGCAGCCCTGTAAAGTTGTTTGCAGATGATGCTGTCCTTTAATAGTTTCGACAGGTAAAGTCATCGCAAGATCGATCCAAATTGCAAAACGATTTAGAAAAGATATCTATATGGTGTGAAAATTGGCAATTGACCCTAAATAACGAAAGGTGTGAGATCATCCACATGAGTGCTAAAAGGATACACGATAACTCAGTCAAATCTGAAGGCCATTAATTCGACTAAATGACTAGGAATTACAATTACGAACAACTTAAATTGGAAGGAACACACAGAAAATGTTGTGGGGAAGGTTAACCGAAGACTGCGTTTTATTGGCAAGACACTTAGAAAATGTAACAGATCTACTAAAGAGATTACACTACGCTCGTCCGTCCTCTTTTAGAATACTGCTAGGCTGTGTGGGATCCTTACCAAATAGGAATGACAGAGTACATCGAGAAAGTACAAAGAAGGGCAGCACGTTTTGTATTATCGCGAAATAGAGGAGAGGATGTCGCTGAAATAATACAGTATTTGGGGTGGACGTCATTAAAACAAAGGCGTTTTTTGTTGCGGAAGAATCTTCTCACGAAATTTCAATCACCAACTTTCTCCTTCGATTGCGAAAATATGTTGTTGACGCCGACGCCGAGAAACGATCATCATGGTAAAATAAGGGAAATCAGAGCTCGCACGGAAAGATATACATAAGTGTTGGTTTTTTCCGCGCGCTGTACGAAATTGGAATAATACACAGTTATTGTGAAGGTGGTTCGATGAACCCTCTGCCAGGCACTGGCAAAGTATACATGTAGATGTAGACTACAGCACGGTTCTGGGCTTGCGATAAAGCCACCCCTGTCAGGGAGAGATCAGGCATGAGCGATGCAGGTAGTTCCTGCGCAGACGTGGACGAAACGTCGGATTTTAAATTTAATCTTGTGTAGTTTGCATAAATAAACAGATATATTAAATAGGCTAGATATTACGAACTGAGGCGTTCTCGTTGGTATGTTTGACCTCTATGCACTACAGCAGTTAATTAAAGAACTACCAACTTCTGTACCTCTCTACCAGAAGTCAGGGGCAAGTAAATTCTTTGTTAGGCGACGCTCTGCTATATACACTCCTGGAAATTGAAATAAGAACACCGTGAATTCATTGTCCCAGGAAGGGGAAACTTTATTGACACATTCCTGGGGTCAGATACATCACATGATCACACTGACAGAACCACAGGCACATAGACACAGGCAACAGAGCATGCACAATGTCGGCACTAGTACAGTGTATATCCACCTTTCGCAGCAATGCAGGCTGCTATTCTTCCATGGAGACGATCGTAGAGATGCTGGATGTAGTCCTGTGGAACGGCTTGCCATGCCATTTCCACCTGGCGCCTCAGTTGGACCAGCGTTCGTGCTGGACGTGCAGACTGCGTGAGACGACACTTCATCCAGTCCGAAACATGCTCAATGGGGGACAGATCCGGAGATCTTGCTGGCCAGGGTAGTTGACTTACACCTTCTAGAGCACGTTGGGTGGCACGGGATACATGCGGACGTGCATTGTCCTGTTGGAACAGCAAGTTCCCTTGCCGGTCTAGGAATGGTAGAACGATGGGTTCGATGATGGTTTGGATGTACCGTGCACTATTCAGTGTCCCCTCGACGATCACCAGTGGTGTACGGCCAGTGTAGGAGATCGCTCCCCACACCATGATGCCGGGTGTTGGCCCTGTGTGCCTCCGTCGTATGCAGTCCTGATTGTGGCGCTCACCTGCACGGCGCCAAACACGCATACAACCATCATTGGCACCAAGGCAGGAGCGACTCTCATCGCTGAAGACGACACGTCTCCATTCGTCCCTCCATTCACGCCTGTCGCGACACCACTGGAGGCGGGCTGCACGATGTTGGGGCGTGAGCGGAAGACGGCCTAACGGTGTGCGGGACCGTAGCCCAGCTTCATGGAGACGGTTGCGAATGGTCCTCGCCGATACCCCAGGAGCAACAGTGTCCCTAATTTGCTGGGAAGTGGCGGTGCGGTCCCCTACGGCACTGCGTAGGATCCTACGGTCTTGGCGTGCATCTGTGCGTCGCTGCGGTCCGGTCCCAGGTCGACGGGCACGTGCACCTTCCGCCGACCACTGGCGACAACATCGATGTACTGTGGAGACCTCACGCCCCTCGTGTTGAGCAATTCGGCGGTACGTCCACCCGGCCTCCCGCATGCCCACTATACGCCCTCGCTCAAAGTCCGTCAACTGCACATACGGTTCACGTCCACGCTGTCGCAGCATGCTACCAGTGTTAAAGACTGCGATGGAGCTCCGTATGCCACGGCAAACTGGCTGACACTGACGGCGGCGGTGCACAAATGCTGCGCAGCTAGCGCCATTCGAAGGCCAACACCGCGGTTCCTGGTGTGTCCGCTGTGCCGTGCGTGTGATCATTGCTTGTACAGCCCTCTCGCAGTGTCCGGAGCAAGTATGGTGGGTCTGACACACCGGTGTCAATGTGTTCTTTTTTCCATTTCCAGGAGTGTATTATATCAACTCCCTGTTACAGTGCTTCGAGAACAGTTTCTTAACGCAAGATTTTATGTATACAGTGTCATGAGTTGACGTGCTGCAGGTTCAGATTCGCTTGATTCATACTGATATATATTTTCAATGATTATCCCAACTCACTTATAGTGACCGCTAGGATGGCTCTTTCAAAAAGCCCAAATGGCTTACTATACTTTTCCATATATTTTCACCTGGATGATCTGTATTTCTTTCGTCCCTCCTTATACCTTAGTACGTCGATGCTACTTCACGGACTCGTAATAACAGGTATTTGAACAAAAGTGACCATAATCCAGCGGGGAAAGCAAAGGTTCTGCACACTCCTTGGTCTCGACCTTCGTGCCACCCCTCGATTTCATTTCTTTGTGGCTAGCGGAGGCAGCTCCCCGGCCACGCTCGACGCCCCGTTGCACCCTTGCATCTAACATTGCCCGTCGAGCCAACGAAGGGCAGGCAATCAGTGGCTGCGTGCCCAAAGCTTTCGGGGCAGAGCGCGCTCAGTTCTATCAAGAAAACAAACGGGACAGTTATCATAAACGTTTACGACGCCGGACATTACTGCGACGTCGCCCACTAGAATACGGAAGAGCCGAACGTCCGCTTTGGCCGGCCGGCCATTCGTTGCCCGGACTCCAGAGGGAGGAAATTCTGGAATGGTGCGGTCTCCCCAGCGACCGGCAGAGCAGCTCGATTTGGGAACAACAGTCGTACGAAATGGGCAGGGGAAAGAGCTTAGTATTTACGACAGTCATCAGGCCGAACGGACGTGCGTCGTTATCTACGAGCTGTCTGCACTGGGCAGGAAGTCGATGGATAGTTCACGAGAACAGACACCAATACTCTCTGGAAGAAGACGTGAAGCAAATCGTAGTCAAACTTACGACATAAATCTGACTCTGCCTGTATTATAGCCCCTGGAAACATGTTACTTTTATACTTTTTTTAGATTTATTTTTGTTGTTGTTGTTGTTATAGTCTCCAATCCAGAGAATAGTTTGATGCAGCTGTTTGCAATAAGAAATGAAAACAAAAACAATGTGGCCAAAATTTGTAAAGGTTAAAATTTGTATTCCATCGCGGTCGTTACCCAGGCTTGGTTGCGGGATGGGGGTTGGGAGGGCGGGAAGAAATGTCCCCTTGAAAAATTTTACTAAAAAGTTCAGATTTTATCATATATTAGTTTAAAATCATTCTGCAGACTTTCTGAAAAACTGCAGGTTTCATTTAACACAAGACACTTTTCATTCGTTTTCCTAAGAATTTGCTCACGATGGCTGGTATCCGTCCTGACTGTAGAAAATATTCCAGCGAGGAAGAGACGCCATTCGCAGCCTGACAGTGACACTGTTCGTTGAATACACAGCAATTTGAGAGAAGGCTAGACCGAAGGAGGCATTTCTTACTAAGAAAAATAACATAAAGACTGGCTTTCTCGAAAGGAGGTGAACAGAACAGGAAGATTTAACATTCCCTCATTTTTATAGTCGTATCACAATCTCAGGTCTAAGTGAAATACAGATAATGTTCAGTGCACACATCTGTACTAGCTCACAAATCAGGCACTACCCGAATATTCATTTTGCCAATTCTCTGTTAGAAACAAAAAAAAAAAAAAAGAACTGTGTTTGTAGTGTATTATCCCGGACAGTTTCTTTATGCTGGGCGCAGCCGCTTCGCGTCTCTACAACACGATTTTGTAGACGTCTCTATGTCAACGTCTCTTCATACAGTATGTGATCAAAAGTATCCGGACACATGGCTGAAAATGACTTACAAGTTCGTGGCGCCCTCCATCGGTAATGGTGGAATTCATTATGGTGTTGGCCCACCCTTAGCCTTGATGACAGCTTCCACTCTCGCAGGCACGCGTTCAATCAGCTGCTGGATTTCTTGGGGAATGGCAGCCCATTCTTCACGGAGTGCTCCACTGAGGAGAGGTATTGATGTCAGTCGGTGAGGCCTGGCACGAAGTCAGCGTTCCAAAACATCTAAAAAGTGTTCTAAAGGATTCAGGTCAGGACTCTGTGCAGGACAGCCCGTTACAGGGATGTTATTGTCGTGTAACCACTCTGCCACAGACTGTGCACTATGAACAGGTATTTGATCGTGTTGAAAGATGCCATCGCCATCCCCGAATTGCTCTTCAACAGTAGGAAGCAAGATGGTGCTTAAAACATCAATGTAGGCCTGTGCTTAGATAGTGCCACACAAAACAACAAGGGGTGCAAGCCTCCTCCATGAAAAACACGACCACACACAAAAATAACGCCACCGGCTCCGAATTTTACTGTTGGCCCTACATACGCTGGCGGATGAATTCGCCATACCGAAACTCTGCCTTCGGGTCGCCACATTGTATACCGTGATTCGTCACTCCACACAACTTTTTTCCACTGTTCAATCGTTCAATGTCTACGCTCCTTACACCAAGCGAGGCGTCGTTTGGCATTTACTGGTGTGATGTGTTGCTTATGAGCAGCTGCCCGACCATGAAATCCAAGTTTTCTCACCTCCCGCCTAACTGTCATAGTACTTGCACCACTGCCTGACGCAGTTTGGAATTCTTGTATGATGGTCTGGATAGATGTCTGCCTATTACACATTATGACCCACTTCAACTGTCTGCGGTCTCTGTCAGTCAACAGACGAGGTCGGCCTGTACGCTTTTGTACTAAATGTGTCCCTTCACGTTTCCAATTCACTATCACATCGGAAACAGTGGACCTAGGGATGTTTAGGAGTGTGGAAATCTCACGTGCAGGTGTATGACACAAGTGACACCCAAACACCTGACGACGTTCGAAGTCCGTGAGTTCCGTGGAGTGCCCTATTCTGCTCTCTCACGATGTCTAATGACTACTGAGGTCGCTGATATGGAGTACCTGTCAGTAGTGGCAGCACATTGCATCTAATATGAAAAACGAATGTTTTTGTGTGTGTCCGGATACTTTTGATCACATAGTGTATCTGTATAGAGGACGACTGTTTCCGCCTACAGCCGTTTGCACTACGCAGCTGAAAGTTGTGAAAAGGGCTGCCAAGTGTAAGGAATTTAAGTTGACTGGACTGTAGTAGTGTCTTAATAGTAAAGAATAAAAGTATTAAAACTTCATGCCTGATCAACAGTTCTTAACGGATCTCATTGTTACGAAGTAATATCTCTTGAACTATGTGTCGTACAATAATATATTTGTGAAGATACATTCAGAGGCGCATGTGGATACTGTCTGCAGACAAAATGCGGCAGTTTTTCACGCATTTTTTGTTTATGACGTCAACTAAGTGTGGTACTATGGCATAATTTTGTAGGTGCATTTAGCAGCATATGTGGATACTGTACGAAATTTATTGCGAATAGAGTTAGTATCACAGAAGTAATAAATTTTAACGTAGTGCGGCAGTTTTTGAAGTAACTGTGATACGTAAATGTTTATTACCCCTACAGTGACTGTTGCCAGACAGTATGGAATGTGTGTACCGAGTTGGTTGAAATCGGTGTAAAGGTTTAGGAGGGGACGTGTAACACACACACACACACACACACACACACACACACACACTCCTACATTTTCGTAACATGTACGGATAATTTATGGAGCTGTCAAAAGTTGTGGAAGTTTGTTGCTGTTTAATTCTTAAAACTCAAATTATTATTATCTTTTTGAACAGATGCTTTTCATATGATGTATTTATCGGACTGCAATTTCTTTGACGTTTGTTAAACCGATGTGCTAAGCACTGACATGAGCAAATTACATGAAATGTTCTAATAATAGTAATAACAGTATCTTTTTAGTATTTTTACACCTGAGGCTTGTTAAATGTGAAGAGTACAGGAAGTTATATTTGGAAGGGGTAGGGGGCAGTAACTGTGGAACCAGCTGCCCGCTCCCCTCCCCGGGTCCATGTCTATTGTTATCAGTAATTTAAAAATATACTGTTGTTGACTACATACCTATTTCCGCTGTTGGGCCGATGTCAAGGCATATTATAGTCAGTATACATTCGTACGAGTGCCGACAAGCAACGTAATCTGTTTTACCAACAACTCGTCTTTATTATGTACTGTTAACTACAGCATTACTTCTTGACATACACCATTGAACCTAGCCAAAATGAATATGCTGGCTGTACTACAATGCTTTTAACGTACAACAGGCCTGTAGTGAATACAGCAAAGTTTAAAATTTTTTACGACAGCCCACTTGGAACAACGGTTATAACGTTCAGACAACTTATGGAAATGTAGCCATGTGACGTCTGCATTTCCGGAAATTGTTGGAGCGTTTTACACGCTGATAGAAACTCATGTTTCACAATTACTTTTTAACCTTTATCAAATTCTTTATGACTGTGGAACCAACATCACGGAAATGAAATTTTGTCAAAATGTTCATCTCCTGTCTACTTTCATATATCTGTCAATAGTAGACACTGTTTACAACAGACAGAAAGCGATGGAAATGTGGCGAACGAGGACCAGCCGCACAAGGAGAAAATCAAATGAAAATGTTTTGAAAGAGATCAGTGAGCAGGGAAAAATCATGGAAAATTATCCAAATAAAGAAATCGAAATATTTTTACATTTATTTAGATGCAACTAATTTTAACAGCCTGTCGGAAGTGAAATAATTTGGGAAGGAAAACGAAGGGAAGGTCAGAAAAGATAACAGGCGAATATCAATTGGAAGTTATTAAGTGCCAAAATTATTACGTAATGAAGAAGACAATACGAAATTTAGAAGAGAGGTTGCGGCCCTTTTGAAGATGTTTACAACCATATACTACCAAATTAACTATTCCTTGATGCCTCAGCATGTGTACTTTTAGTCAGGTCGGGACATAACGCTCTTTCCTTCCGCAAACCATGCAGTACTCCACCTAACAGAATTCACTCAGAATTATTTAATCAATGTAATATTCACCATACATTTGTAGCATTACATTTCAAAAGCACTCCTGTCTGAATTGTTTACTGTCTACGTTTCAAGTCAATATGAAGCTGCACTTAGTTTCAGAGAAAGACTTCGTAATACTTAGATGTATGTGTTACGCTACTTTTAAAAGACATCAACGTCGCTTTCTGTTGATAAATTTATTTATATTGGGTACTAAGCCTCTAAATAAAAGATGAAAGAAACTGTGAGGCCACAGTCGGCGAACAATGACAAACAACAAGGTTATTTTCGGAGAATGCTAATGCATTAGCTCCATACTTAACAATCATATACAACCGTTCACTCGAGGAGAGATCCGTACCCAAATACTGGAAAGTTGCACAGGTTATGAAACGTCCCCTTAGAACAATTATACATGACTGTGTTTAAACTGACACACAATATTTTTTTTTAGCGCAACGCAATCTGACTTTCAAAAATCCCTACAAAAGAATGGCCCTGACTAACATTAACCTATACCTTTCACAAATCACTTACCTCACCAAAAGTCTTCGTTACTCGAACTACTGCAATACAGCGAGCGCCACTACTGCCAGCTAAATAAAAGATTCAAACTACTGAAGGCACTAACTACTGATAGGCATAGTTAGCAAATGAAAGATTTTAATAGAGAACAAACAATGTATTTACCTTAATAGTGTTCATGACATCCAGTCTTACAAATTTCAAAACTCCGCCATTGTCTCCCCACATCCACCACTGCTGGCGGCTCACCTCCAACTGCAGACGCAGACGCAAATGACTGAGGGCTGAACCCTCTGCTGGGAACGAAGTTCTAGCGCTTTATGCGCTTCGCCTTCTGAAATGGTGTGGTGATAATGTGGGATGACTTGGTGGTTGTTGTTGTTACTTGAATTTTGTGCTGGTCCTCCAACTGCGCAACGCTACGCGCTGTTCACATCCAGCTGCCCAACACTACAATGGCAGACAACAATGCAAACTAGCCACAGACTGCACACAGCACAGCCAGTGATTTTCATACAGAGCGCTATGTGGCGTTACCAATAAAAAAACCTATACAGTCTACTTACAAGGTCACACCAATATTCAAGAAAGGTAGTACGAGTAATACACTAAATTACAGGCCCATATCGTTAACGTCGATATGCAGCAGGATTTAGGAACATATATTATATTCGAACACTATGAAGTATCTCGAAGAAAACGGTCTAATGACACACAGTCGACCTGGGTTTAGAAAACATAGTTCCTGTAAAACACAACTCGCTCTTTATTCACATGAAGTGTTGAGTGCTACTGACAAGGGATTTCAGATCGATTCCGTATTTCTGGATTTCCAGAAGGCTTTTGACACTATACCACACAAGCGGCTCGTAGTAAAATTGCGTGCTTATACACTCCTGGAAATTGAAATAAGAACACCGTGAATTCATTGTCCCAGGAAGGGGAAACTTTATTGACACATTCCTGGGGTCAGATACATCACATGATCACACTGACAGAACCACAGGCACATAGACACAGGCAACAGAGCATGCACAATGTCGGCACTAGTACAGTGTATATCCGCCTTTCGCAGCAATGCAGGCTGCTATTCTCCCATGGAGACGATCGTAGAGATGCTGGATGTAGTCCTGTGGAACGGCTTGCCATGCCATTTCCACATGGCGCCTCAGTTGGGCCAGCGTTCGTGCTGGACGTGCAGACCGCGTGAGACGACGCTTCATCCAGTCCCAAACATGCTCAATGGGGGACAGATCCGGAGATCTTGCTGGCCAGGGTAGTTGACTTACACCTTCTAGAGCACGTTGGCTGGCACGGGATACATGCGGACGTGCATTGTCCTGTTGGAACAGCAAGTTCCCTTGCCGGTCTAGGAATGGTAGAACGATGAGTTCGATGACGGTTTGGATGTACCGTGCACTATTCAGTGTCCCCTCGACGATCACCAGTGGTGTACGGCCAGTGTAGGAGATCGCTCCCCACACCATGATGCCGGGTGTTGGCCCTGTGTGCCTCGGTCGTATGCAGTCCTGATTGTGGCGCTCACCTGCACGGCGCCAAACACGCATACGACCATCATTGGCACCAAGGCAGAAGCGACTCTCATCGCTGAAGACGACACGTCTCCATTCGTCCCTCCATTCACGCCTGTCGCGACACCACTGGAGGCGGGCTGCACGATGTTGGGGCGTGAGCGGAAGACGGCCTAACGGTGTGCGGGACCGTAGCCCAGCTTCATGGAGACGGTTGCGAATGGTCCTCGCCGATACCCCAGGAGCAACAGTGTCCCTAATTTGCTGGGAAGTGGCGGTGCGGTCCCCTACGGCACTGCGTAGGATCCTACGGTCTTGGCGTGCATCTGTGCGTCGCTGCGGTCCGGTCCCAGGTCGACGGGCACGTGCACCTTCCGCCGACCACTGGCGACAACATCGATGTACTGTGGAGACCTCACGCCCCTCGTGTTGAGCAATTCGGCGGTACGTCCACCCGGCCTCCCGCATGCCCACTATACGCCCTCGCTCAAAGTCCGTCAACTGCACATACGGTTCACATCCACGCTGTCACGGCATGCTACCAGTGTTAAAGACTGCGATGGAGCTCCGTATGCCACGGCAAACTGGCTGACACTGACGGCGGCTGTGCACAAATGCTGCGCAGCTAGCGCCATTCGACGGCCAACACCACGGTTGCTGGTGTGTCCGCTGTGCCGTGCGTGTGATCATTGCTTGTACAGCCCTCTCGCAGTGTCCGGAGCAAGTATGGTGGGTCTGACAGACCGGTGTCAATGTGTTCTTTTTTCCATTTCCAGGAGTGTAGAATGTCGTCTCAGCTATGAGACTGGATTTGCGATTTCCTGTCAGAGAGGTCACAGTTCGTAGTAATTGACGGAAAGTCATCGAGTAAAACAGAAGTGATTTCTGGCGTCCCCCAATGTGGTGTTATAGGCCCGTTGCTGTTCCTTATCTATATAAACGATTTGGGAGACAATCTGAGCATACGTCTTCGGTTGTTTGCACATGACGCTGTCGTTTATCGACTAATAAAGTCATCAGAAGATCAAAACAAATTGCAAAACGATTTAGAAAATATATCTGAATGGTGTGAAAAGTGGCAGTTGACCCTAAATAACGAAAAGTGTGAGGTCATCCACATGAGTGCTAAAAGGAAGCCGTTAAACTTCGGTTACCCGACAAATCAGTCTAATCTAAAAGCCGTAAATTCAACTAAATACCTAGGTATTACGATTACGAGCAACTTAAAATTTGAAGGAACACATAGAAAATGTTTGGGGGAAGGTTAACCAAAGACTGCGTTTTATTGGCAGGACACTTAGAAAATGTAACAGACCTGCTAGGGAGACTGCCTACACTAAGCTTGTCCGTGCTCTTTTAGAATACTGCTGCGCGGTGTGGGACCTTACGAGATAGGACTGACGGAGTACATGGAAAAAGTTCCAAGAAGGTCAGCACGTATTGTATTATAGCGAAATATGGGAGAGAGTGTCAGAGAAATGATACAGGATTTGGGCTGCCTTTTAAGAAAGGCATTTTTCGTTGCAACGGGATCTTCTCACGAAATTCTAATCACTAACTTTCTCCTCCGAATGCGAAAATATTTTGTTGACACCGACCAACATAGGGAGGAACGATCACCACGATAAAATAAGGGAAATCAGAGCTCGTACAGAAAGATATATGTGTTCATTCTTTCCGCGAGCTGTACGAGATTGGAATAATAGAGAATTGTGAAGGTGGTTCGATGAGCCCTCAGCCAGCCACTTGAATGTGATTTGCACAGTATCCATGTAGATGTAGATGACTGTCAAGCGTGCTGATAGGGCAATATATTTCAGAGGACGAGTAACAGAGTTCATGACCAGATGCCGGGCGGAAGAAAGCCACGGGAAGCACCGCTTCCCAGATCCGTGTTGTCAGTAGAAAGCAGTAACAGCAGTCAGCCAGGGGTGCTCACTGACTACGAACATGGAGTAGTTGTAGACGTCATCTGAGTAACAAATCCATGAGGGGCATTCAACCTTTCAATAAGTGCCCAAGTCGACTGTAGATGATTCGTTTGTGACGTGGAAACGTGAATGAACACCCACTCCAAACCAGAGGTCGACATTACGTACTGACGGACAGGGACCATCGGGCAATGCGGCGGGTGGTTGCGACAAATCGCATGAAATCAGTTTCCACTAGCCCAGCTAGCCTAAAGACTGTGCGTAAGGAGTTAAAAAGAGTGGGGTAGAAAGGTCGGACAGTTCCTCATAAGCCATACTTTTCTGTGATTACTGCTAAGCGGCGCTTGATGTGACGTCAACAGCGATGCCATTGGACAGTGGATGATGGGAAACGAATGATTTGGAGTGTTCAATCACACTATACCCTGTGGCAACCCGATGGATGGGTTTGAGGTGGCGAATGCCCTGACAACGTTACCTGCCATATTCTGTAGTGCCAACATGGAAGTAAGGAGGAGATGGTGTTACAGCATGCAGGTGTTTCTCGTTGTTTGAGCTTAAGAAAATGCTGTTTGTGGAAGGATGTGAGCACACAGCACAGCTTTGTGTACTGCGACAGTCGAGGAGGAACAGTTCGGAGAAGATGGTTGTTTTGTAGCAGCATGACATTGGACCCTGACATAAAACAGGGTACACGTAAGACGGTGCTCGTCCGTGTCTTCGAGCTGACAGTCAGGGCAGAGTGGGGAGGTGGCCAGTCCTATGCGATAAAGTCGACTATTAGTCGGGAATTTGCCATAGACTAAAACATACCAGAATGCACACACAGACGACGGTAAAAAGGGTGCATTCACACACACCCAAACCGTTCGCCAGTTAATGTCAGGATGCTGTAGCACCATGGGGTCGCAAGGGTTGGACAGCATAAACAATCTTTAGTATGGGGAGGACGGGTGACTGGAAGATCGACCCTAACGTAGCTGAGTTCTATGAAACAATTGGCGACGTGGTACAATAATGGAGAAATAGGTGCCACATTGATCGGTGGATCGAGAGAAGCAGGTCGGAGGATATCTAAATCACTCAGCTATCGGGAAGAACCGTAAAAAGTCTCCTACCGTCGGTGACCAAAGACGAGTTCATCTCTTGTCAGTAACAATCGGTTTCAAACCCGAGAGGAATTTCTGTTAGTGAACGCTGCCCCATCTCATCCACTTTCTGAGCGAACGTTGCGAAGGAAACTGCATGAAATGGGCAGTTAGAATCGAGTATCTCGCAAAAAAGGTCACTGCTCGCGGCGCTGAACATCTTGAATCGACCAGCACACCAGAAGCTACACACTTTCTGACTGGAGGCGTGTGTCATGGTCGGCCGAGTCGAAATTCCGCCTCTTTTGGAACAACGCAGGTGTGAAGTGTGCCGATAGCCCAATGAGGCATTTAAACAGCAGTCTGTGGTATGTGTCGTTCATAGATATTTTGGGGGTGCTTCTTCTACCATAACTTGGGCTCACTTATTTTGTTTAGCATGAACATGAACTAAGATGTCTGTTCCAACATTCTAGTGTCAAAGAGTTGTCGTTTCTTATACTCGTTCATGAGGAGTATGCTCTGCTTCCTAGATTACAACAGTCGTATTCACAGGGCTACACGCATACTATGGAAATTCGACGAACACTCAAGCA
Organism: Schistocerca cancellata; assembly: GCF_023864275.1. Classification (NCBI taxonomy): domain Eukaryota; kingdom Metazoa; phylum Arthropoda; class Insecta; order Orthoptera; family Acrididae; genus Schistocerca; species Schistocerca cancellata. Next base: position 323,024,821 of record NC_064631.1, read on the forward strand.
TTCTATTGCACCTCGACTGGCCCACTAAAGTGTGATATCTTAAATCCTCTAGAGAATGGCTGTGGCTATTCAGGACAGCGGGTGAACCGTAACAGTCAGCATTCCCGGAATTCAGTAGATCTGATGTGATTCGGTCAAAAAAAATGGCCCTAAGCACGATGGAACTTAACATCTGAGGTCATCAGTCCCCTAGAACCTAGAACTACTTAAACCTAACTAACCTAAGGACATCACACATATCCATGCCCGAGGCAGGATTCGAACCTGAGACCGTAGCGGTCGCGCGGTTCCAGACTGTAGCGCCTAGAACCGCTCGGCCAGCTCGGCCGGCGATTCGGTCATCAGTGAGTGGCTTTAGATAGTTGTGGCAAACGCGTCAAGAAACTTGTAACGATCTCCCTCGCCGAAATAAGACCACCGCAAGGGCAGAGATGATGTTACCTGGAATTAATGTGATGTCTTCTAAGGTTAGCTTCTTTCCCAATGTGCTTATGAAGTCGATCAAACTTTCGTTCATCACCAAAAATTTAAATATTAGTCCGCACGACGGCAGTGGCTGCCAACGGTTTCGGCCATTTGGTAGCATGCCCTGTTACCTCGCATGCTCTACGCGGGTAGAGTCTCGGTCCCACGAAAGAATGTAGGGAAGTGTGCGTGAGAATAATCGATCGTCACGAGCCACTACTGTATACGGCGGAGCGTAGTGACGGTGAAAGCGAGGGCCCGACCAATAAATAAGGGCAGTAAAGAGCCTCTGGCCCGTCCCCCACTCTACTGCCGCTGCGCGCCAGGGCCTGCGCAGATCACTTCTCGGAATTACGTCACAAATCACCGCCAGCGCACGCGACCCCGCGACAGTGCGGATGCTCGGCTATGAACGCCTGCGTGACAAAGTGCGCGCAGCCGGAGTGAATTTTCTGATTGCGCGGCCCTCTGACTGATACGACCGCGGAGACACCGGCGGCAGTAATAAATTCCGGAAGTGCTGCAAAGCACTTTGAAGCGCCACTGCGAAAATCGGAGCAAGAAATCCTACCACCAAGTTTACGAGTCTGAAGTGATATGTCTCCTAAACATATACGAAAAAGCAGGAAATTTTTCTTAAATGGCGTTACTACTGGCAAGCCCTGGTCAAACTTTCGACGAGTGGAGACCGCATTTGGGACAGACGGTCCTCTCGGCCAGCGTTTGTCATTTTCCGTGTAGCTACAAAGGGGCGATGTACGTACACAGGATGGATGGTACGACGGTCATAATAATGGTAAGAATCCAAAATCTACTAATTGCACACGTTAGCCCGCATCTCGTGGTCGTGCGGTAGCGTTCTCGCTTCCCACGCTCGGGTTCCCGGGTTCGATTCCCGGCGGGGTCAGGGATTTTCTCTGCCTCGTGATGGCTGGGTGTTGTGTGCTGTCCTTAGGTTAGTTAGGTTTAAGTAGTTCTAAGTTCTAGGGGACTGATGACCTCAGATGTTAAGTCCCATAGTGCTCAGAGCCATTTGAGCTAACCCGGCAGTGGTGTGGCCTGGAATTCTTACGTTAGTGGTGTATGGGGCTCAGTGCACTCCTTGAAGTTTGTTATATAATTTGAGTATTTTAACATTGAAATTAGTGGTTTAGTCATTTGTAAGTTATTACTAATAGCTATGTTTATTGTTTATTAAAATGCAGTGACAACAATAAAACCGAATTTTATTTACTAATTATCGAAATCTATTGTATCGAAATAACTGAGGTTACGATCAAGAAAATATGTTTTATGTATAGACAGTACCACAATAGACTCATTATGCAAAAGAAAATTTTCATGATTCATTATCTGATATCTCTCTAGCAAAATAATTCTTTTCTGCATGTAGTCATTTCTTGTTTTCCCAGACAAAAGCTGTCATTGACCTCATCTTCATCGCTTCATCTGCTTCATACTCTGATTTGTCGTGATCACTGACAATAACAGAATCTTTGTCATCTCCATCCTCAGAATCAATTGTCCCCTCATCAAAGTACATCATCAGTCAGTGCTCGCACGTTGTCTCATTCTGGCTCATAAGGATCGACCCATAACAATATTTGTTATTATTTATACTATTAAATATCATATCCTACGCACAAAAATGCAACGAAATAGCTACCTTGACTTCTTCTTCTTGTGTGAGACAAGAGTGGCATGGTGGGGTTTCACAACCCTCAACTTGTTTCAACAGCACACCACGATGTCCTATGCACAACTACAGTTACAAAAACACACTTGTACCACTCTACTGACATCTCGTTGCAGCCACTTGGAACTACAAAGTAGTGTGACATATCATCTAGCAATTAACTACAGAAATTCGTCATAAGGAGTACACCACAACCCAATCTGCTCGTGACACTGGGATTGCTGCGTACTGTTATTTGGTAGTACCGTCGTGTAGGTCATACTGTTGGTTACATATTTCATCTGTGAAGCTGAAAAACATCCATCGGTATGCAAGAGGGAGTATAAGGAATAGTCAAATAAACTTAGAAAATTAAAGTTTTCACCGAACGTTGGGGGTAAATGTTCATCAGAGAAGATGACGATTGGTGGGCGTCATTCACAATTCTTCCCGTTTGTGTTAGGTCTGTGGACATGTAGCACACAGGCACTCAAATTATCTTCTGTATGTGTCTCAACTCAGAGCAAGTTTTTATAAAATCTTCAGCAAATTTTCGGGGTGCATTCAAAACCGATCAAAATTTCTACGCTCTTCAGCAATAATGCTAAAAATACATAAATACATTCACTGTATCTTCTAGCTGTAAAGAGACTGTATCTGAAAACTCTTTGAAAAGAAATTGTCTTCATACTAACGCAGCAAGAAAGATGACATTCCGAAATCTTATTCACCAACGATTATAAGAGTAAAGTAATTGCAGTCTTCATATAACTCCCAGCTTTAGTTTCATTGTCAATTAGCCTCTTGAAATGAAATGATGGCATGGTATTTAATGGCCGGGATATCCCCCTCGGTGTTCGGCTGCCGAATTGCCAAGTTTTTTTTAGTTGGCTGTAGGGTGGAAGAGAAAGAACAGTCCAGTGAGATTTTGTGGTCTCGTCTCACGCGCGAGGACTTGTGTGAGGCCCTTGCTTTCTTATGGAGGTGATTGCGATCCGTGAGCGGCCGGTCAGATCGGACAGCTTCGCACCATTTTGTTGTGATGATGAGAGACGCTTCGCCCAAAGACTCACCGTGCTTCTGTTCGCTGCCACGTCACCGTAGACGTTTCATAAGCGCGTATGAATATCTGCGATGCTCTGGGTTTCCGCCAAAAGAAGCTCACTGACAGCTCTGCTAGAAACGCACCTCCATTACAGACACCATTTTGATTGTTACGTACAGCGCCGTCGTCTATCGGAACTTCATGAAACTATATGGGTTGAAGTGAAAGTATTCCACTATGTCCCACAAGAAATTCAGCATTTTTTCTACCGATAATGGCTGAAAAAAACATGTGTCTCATTACTTATTGAACGCCCATCGTAATGTCACGGTTCATGAGTTTCTACATATCAGGTGCCACACCCACAAATTCGTTAAAGCACAACTCACCGTTTCACATTGGCTGTATTATGGTAACAGTAATTTCCTTCACACGACCAGCTAACACCGGCGATGGGCCATTTCAAGTGCTTACTCATAACATGCAGGTCCATCATTTCAATATATAACTGCTGCCGAAGCGATTTTTGTCCGATACAAAATGCTGTCCGTTACAACACGACCGTTCTTAATTACATATCCTGAAGGAGGGCAGTTGCTATATACAGAGGGTACTTCCGTAAGAGCGTGCAAAAGTGTAAGACATAGACAATGCTCCACTGAACAATTTGAAGTAGGAACCTGGGGTCGGGGAACTCAGCTTAAGGAGACACGGAAGTAAACTTGTCTACCACTTTGCCTAGCATTATTATGAAAAGGAAAGTTGCTACTCACCATGTAGTGGAGATCCTGAGTCTCAGCTAGGCACAAGAAAAAAAATTCAAATGGCTCCGAGCACTATGGGACTTACCATCTATGGTCATCAGTGTCCTACAACTTCGAACTACTTAAACCTAACTAACCTAAGGGCATCCATCACACAACACCCAGTCATCACGAGGCAGAGAAAATCCCTGACTCCGCCGGGAATCGAACCCGGGAACCCGGGCGTGTGAAGCGAGAACGCTACCGCACGACCACGAGATGCGGACTAGCCACAAGAAAAAGACTGTCACTGTGGTTTCAGTTGACTGAGACTGCGGTCGTGTGTGTGTGTGTGTGTGTGTGTCTACGCCTATTGTTGACGAAGGACTTAATGGCCGAAAGTTTGATTTATTTGTGACAGCCTTATTGTTGTGCCTATTTGCGATTCAGCATCTCCGCTATATGGTGAGGAGCAACTTTCGTTTTCGTATTATTGGTATATCCCATCCTGGATTTTCCATTGTTTGGCTTTGTCTAGAAATGCTGTTTTCCCGCTTATTGTCTGCCTCCGTAGCGTAGCGGTAGCGTTACCACTTAACCACGCAGGGGGCCCCGGTTAGATTCCCGGCAGGGGACTGGGTGTTGTGTGTCCTTCATAATAATTTTCATCACCGTTGACTTAAAAGTCACCGAAGTGGCGTCAACTAAAAAGGGCTCGCAAAACGGCGGATGAACTCCCCGAATGGGGCCTCCCGGCCAACTATGCCATACGATCATTTCATTTCCAGCTTATTTACAACTAACATGCCTACAAGTTTACGCTATTGTGCTGTTTATTTACTTGTATATTCTTTATTTCCTGTAGGGAAACGAAGAGGAAGAGTCTGATTACTAGAAAGTTCTTCCTGGTCGCTGTATTGGAAGGAGAGATCCTACACCATGGCCTGCAAGGTCACCTGACCTGAATCCATTGATTACTTCCTATGGGGAAACCTAACGTCACTTGTGTATGAGATCCCAGTGAATACGGAAATGGAATTAGTTGCCAGAATTGTAGCTGTCTGTGATGTGATTCGAAACATACCAGGGATATTTGTCAGAGTGTATCAGAATCTTGCTTGTACATTATAATTGTCCGGGCTGTAATGCCGTGATCGGTTGATGAATTCTGTGTCAATTCCCAACGTTTCGTCCCCGTCTGCGGGAGACATCTTCAAGGGGGTCTGTAGCTCGATGGAAGGTCCAACACACCCACTGGCTCGCTACTGACTGCCGCTAAATTCCGTGTCCGCGCGCTCCCGCGCCGCGGTGTAACGTCATGTGTTTTGGAAACGTCAGTGCAATTGACCGCAGTCCGTCGCCGTCGATCGCCGTTGCCATCACCCAGCCATCTTGACGAAGCGGAATATTACCGTAATTTACAAGCCCACCAAGAAGATACAGGAATACCTTAAGCCTGCCAAGGGCGCTCGCAAACCATTGGAAAAAGCTGGAGTGTATAGGATCCCATGCAGCTGTGGATATGTTTATGTGGGTACCACTAAGCCGGCCAAGATGGTCTAGCGGTTCTAGGCGGTCAGTCCGGAACGGCGTGACTGCTACGGTCGCAGGTTCGAATCCTGCCTCGGGCATGGATGTGTGTGATGTCCTTAAGTTAGTTAGGTTTAAGTAGTTCTAAGTTCTAGGGGACTGATGACCACAGATGTTAAGTCCCATAGTGCTCAGAGCCATATTTGGTACCACTAAAAGAACTGTTTCAAAACGATTGAAAGAGCACAAGGGCAATTGTAGAAGAGGAGAAACGGAACCATCAGCTGTTGCGGAGCATACTTTCCAGCCAGGGAACCACCATATTCGTTTCGAGGAGACGCAAGTACTAGCGGCCACAAGCGGATTTACGAAAGGCTCTACAGGGAGGCAATCGAAATCGCTAAACACCCTAATAACTTCAGTCGAAAGGAGGAGGGCGTGAAATTAAACGGTATATGGATGCCGGTGTTAAAGAAGATGTGTACCACCCGTCCACTACTGGGTGATGGAAACGGCGATCGACGGCATCTGACAGCGGCCAATTGGACTGACGTTTCCAACACACGTGACGTTACGCCGCGACGCGGGAGCGCGCGGACACGGAATTTAGCGGCAGTCAGTAGCGAGCCAGTGGGTGTGTTGGACCTTCCATCGAGCTACTGACCACCTTGAAAATGTCTCCCGCAGACGGGGACGAAACATTGGGAATTGACACAGAATTCATCAACTGACCGCCGGCCGGTGTGGCCGAGCGGTTCTAGGCGCTACAGTCTGGAACCGCGCGGCCGCTACGGTCGCAGGTTCGAATCCTGCCGCGGGCATGGATGTGTGTGATATCCTTAGGTTAGTTAGGTTTAAGTAGTTCTAAGTTCTAGGGGCTGATGACCTCAGATGTTAAGTCCCATAGTGCTCAGAGCCATTTTTTTCATCAACCGACCACGGCAATACAGCCCGGATAATTATAATGGACATGACATTTCCGGCCGTGGAAGTCTACATTGTAGTATTAGAATCTTGTTTGCCATGTCATGCTTGCGTTGAGGTTGGTGGCCGTCAGTTTCAGCACATTTTGTAAGATACTGTACACAAGGTACGTTCATTGTGCCAGTGATGGAATTTGCACTTAACTGTAACTAATGTAATGAAAAAAGTACTCAGTAATGTGATTTTATTCCTATTATCTCCTTAAGCTGGCATCTCCGATTCCAGGTTCCCTACCTCAAACTGTGCAATGGAGCATCCTCTGCGTCCTGTTAAATTTTTGCGCGGTTTCACGGAAACACCCTGTAGATATCTTGCAGCCTGCATCTTCGAATAGGACCACTGTTTGCTGAAGATAATACCCTTCCCAGTCGTCAGGAAACATAACGATTATTTCATGTAGTCGACGGTTGGCGAATGATTCACAACCAACCTGGGTGCTGCTAGAGATGCGGCTTGGCCCCTCAGGGTAGCAGCGGTTGCGGCGCAAGGCCAGCGTACTCGGCTGGAAATGGGATTGTCGGGGAAGGGAGAGGCCGGCCACACGTTTCTTTCCTCGCCAGGGAGTAGGAGAAGGCGACGGAGTGCGCTCCATTTGAAGGCCGAAGCTGGGCGGCGCGGCACAATGGGAGCGCCGACATTATGGCGGCGAGTCAACACTGGCCACAATGGGCCCTGTTTATTCCATTCTGCGTGGGCGCCAGATGAAGAGCTGCGGCCGCTGATATTGGGTCAGGCTGCAGCCTCAATACGGCGCTGCTGGAACAATACTCCGCCGCGGCCCGCGCCGGTAATTGTGTCCGGTGGCCCGGAGGAGGGGTGACCTCACGGAGCCGCGGAGGTCGTGGTTATAAGGCGGGACTCGCAGCTCAGCACACGCGCACCCTCAGGCAGACCGTCGCAGAAAAAACACGGTCACCTGCTGCCGTCCGTGCAGCCAGACGGAGGATGGGGGTGGGAGTGGATGAGCACAGTTTGTTGCAATCCCCTTTCCTCCCTCCCTCTAAAGTTAACCTGCCGTTACCACCACTTTTAATTAGTCACAGATGACTACAAGTTTAAAAATACTGAATAACGAAGGCAAATGTTTTGTGAAACTATTTGTCTATAAGGAGAAAATACAACAGAGTAGAGAAACGTTTGATGCTCCTCATTTCCTAGCTGTAATTTCGAGCATTATTCAGAGGTGTGTCAGTTGTTTCTCTAATCTATTTTGTTTCCTACTTGTAGACGTATTATTTCAAAGAATATTTGCCAGCAGTCCCTTGCAATTGCTAAATATATCGGAATTGCACTTTTTTTTTTTTTTTTTTTTTTTTTTTTTTTTTTTTTGTCATCAGTCTACTGACTGGTTTGATGCGGCCCGCCACGAATTCCTTTCCTGTGCTAACCTCTTCATCTCAGAGTAGCACTTGCAACCTGCGTCCTCAATTATTTGCTTGACGTATTCCAATCTCTGTCTTCCTCTACAGTTTTTGCCCTCTACAGCTCCCTCTAGTACCATGGAAGTCATTCCCTCATGTCTTAGCAGATGTCCTATCATCCTGTCCCTTCTGCTTATCAGTGTTTTCCACATATTCCTTTCCTCTCCGATTCTGTGTAGAACCTCCTCATTCCTTACCTTATCAGTCCACCTAATTTTCAACATTCGTCTATAGCACCACATCTCAAATGCTTCGATTCTATTCTGTTCCGGTTTTCCCACAGTCCATGTTTCACTACCATACAATGCTGCATATACATCCTGAATTCTTTATCCCTTCTTTCTCAGCCCTCCTTCTCATCCCCCTCTCTCTCTATACATCTCCTCCTCCCATCTCCCTGTGCATAACCTACTGCCTCCTCTCTCTCTGTCCACTTCTTCGTCGGCCGTTGTGGCCGAGCGGTTCTAGGCGCTACAGTCTGGAACCGCGCGACCGCTACGGTGGCAGGTTCGAATCCTGCCTCGGGCATGGATGTGTGTGATATCCTTAGGTTAGTTAGGTTTAAGTAGTTCTAAGTTCTAGGGGACTGATGACCTCAGAAGTTAAGTTCCATAGTGCTCAGAGCCATTTGAAGCATTTTTTTTTTTAATCCACTTCTTCCTCTCTCCTTCGTATGTCCATTTCCGTCTGAATGTTCAGTAGGCTATATGTAAAAATTTGAGGTAAGTCCATCAAGATCTTTTCGAAATTTTTGGTAAAAACGGTAAAAACATTTCCCTTTATGTATTACATACATATTTACATATATAATATATTACAAAAATATATACCTATCGGCCTTTGTCCGTCAGAATGTTAGAGTATCGTGTAAGAATATGAAATAAGTCAGTCAATAACTTGTGGTAACGACGCTTCCTCTTCTTTTATATGGCCTATGTCTGCCCAAACGTTCATTAGAATGTCGAGTAAAAATTTGTAGTAACTCAGTCAAGAACTTTACGAAATTTTCGGTAACAATGATTTACCTTTATATATATTACATATGGATGTACATGTTATGTATATAACTGTCAATCTGTTTTTTCCTTACAAGAACAAGTGACAGCAAGACCGTCAAACAGAACGCAAAAAATTATTTATTTTTCACACTAAAAATACTGTTCCCGTCCACAATTACGCACACAACAAAAAAAATCTACTAAACCCATCGAACCGTTCTCAGTTAATGATCTTTCACAATTGATTCTAATTTCCGACTTATCCGTTGGATTTTCCAAAATTTTCTTTCATACCAACCTTAACAACACAACAAAGACAAAAAACAACCAAATCTGTTGCGACGTTGTTAGATGATGATATTTCATACGTGCGGCAACTGATAGTAATTTCCGACCTTTCCGTTGGATTTTACAAAAATTTTCTTTCGTACAAACCTTGCCCTGACAAAAACCACACAAAATAATCAACCAAATTGGTGAAGCTGCTCTCAGGTGATGATCTTTCATACACGCGGCAACTGATTTTTATTTACATAGATTGTCAAGTTTTGTTCAGAAAGCATTAGATTTTTGGTACCTGGTTTGCTTTCCTAGCATCTTCTCGAAATGATCAGATTTTGTTATTTGTTCCGAGGGAACCCATTTCGACAATTAATTAAGATTCCAAAGCAATTGTTTATGCACGAAACAGCAAGGTCTTGAAAAAATGAACTTCTTGACACCTCATTCTCTTCCACAGCGTCTTCTGTTCTCGAAGTGTACTAAATTCAGTACTTGATTGAGGCGTTGAAGAGACGACCTCTTTGACACTTCATTTACATATTTCAGTTTGCCATCACTTATTACGCTTTCGTAACTGCGCTGATTACTTTCAGGCAGAAGCTATTCGTCAGATAGTTCAATTTTCTGTCACTTTTTTAGTTTTTCTTAATTACCCTGAATACTTTCTAACAATTAAACCTTTTTTGGAAAACTAGACCTCATGCTGCTCAGTTCGATATCCCATTTGCCCGTAACTCTTCGTTTGGCTATCAAAATACCGGCACGTAGCCACTGCACAATTTTCCCTGCAATAACTAGTTAAGTTTTTCTTAATTACTCTCGTTACTTCAAAGGAATTAATATTTTTTTCCAAAACTAGACATCTCCCTCCTAAGTATGATACGCCATTTGTCCATTTCACAGTCTTCGTTTGCCTATGAACATTGGGACAAAAATCCATTGTATAGTTTATAGGGCGTCTAGTTTGACCAGTTATGATAACAATAACAACAAAATTTATATACAATGTTTCAATTGAATAACAAAAATTTATTGACTTCACGACTCTGTAAATCGTTTTAGCATAGCCTCCAAGAATTTACAATTCAGACAAATACATTTCAAAAGCATTCGTCTTAAAAATCCGAGAAGTTGATATGTCAGACAATTGATTTAGAAAAGATAATAGCACAAAACTGTCTCAACTTTCACAAACGGTATAATTTACATTATGTAAAATAGAATTGCGCATTGCCCATTATCAGTATTCCGCTTATCACTAAAACTGCGAACGCACATCTGAAGATTATTGTTGTGCGATTGTTTACTCGTAACTAAAAGGAATGCTTTTTCTTTCAAACAGTAAGCGCTTACGCTCTGGAAGTCGTTCTTTCCGTTACTGTTTTCTCAGTGTGGGGCAACGGCTTTCTCTTTCTGCGTTTGCCTTGTTCAAATTCCTGCGGTTTGCTTGTCCTACCTGTGGACGTTCGAACCGTGCAGCATTTGTACAGACTGCTTGTGAATGGGCCCTTCCACAGGAGGTTTGGACCCAAGCTCATCGCCAGCCGTTGTGGCCGAGTGGTACTAGGCACTTCAGTCCCGAAACGCGTTGCTGCTGCGGTCGCAGGTTCGAATCCTGCCTCGGGCATGGATGTGTGTGATGACCTTATGTTAGTTAGGTTTAAGTAGTTCTATGTCTAGGGGACTGATGACCTCAGATTTTAAGTCCCATAGTGCTTAGAGCCACTTGAACCATTTTGAACCCAGGCCCATCCAGGTGGCTAAGATACTTATCAGTGTATTGTGATAAACATTGACTATTATTCCTAGCCATTTTCGGGCTCGTAGTTTTCAGGTTACTTTATTATCCGAAGGTCACTAGACAAAGTTAGAAACTGACATATAATTACAGTTTCGTGTGACTCAGTAGCTGTGTCGAAGTCCTTCAATTACACCCCACTACGGCGACTTGCGTGTCCCTAATCCACCCCACTAATTCCGTCAAGGAAAAAGGATCTGCAGTTTAGTGTGCAATATGAACCACAAGTTGCTGGTAATTCGCCACATCGTTGAGAGGTGGGCCCTAGATTAAAAGATTTTCCTACGACCTCTCGGTTCCCAGGCAAGAGCTCTAGCACTAGACCACCAGCGCCGACCTATTGATATGTACGGTGGTCAGGAAACTGGTTGGATAGCTTCTAAGGGCGCTGCAGGATAGATTCTGCTGAGAAATAATTGTTATGAAAAACGTTCAATATGTTAAGCCGCTTCCGAGTTAGTTAGCATTGAAGTTAGCAAATCAGGCCACTGCGCGGAAATACAAGCGGACTGCCGAAAACAGTATCGCCAAACGCGTACTTCGTTTGGTTTCCTAAAACCGAACAAGAGAGCGATACAAAAATTGGATATAGGGACGGCAGTAAGAATGAAATCCGAGCCAATGGGTGAGCAGTCTCGTGCGCTATGTAATAGTAGTAGTATCTTTATTCATCCGTAGATCTCATTTTTACAAGGATATATGACATGCAAAGTATTTACAAGTTTAGACGAATTTAAAATAAGCTAATTCGTTTACACATACATTTACAGACTTCTAGTTAGAGGCAATCATTAGATTTACTCCTGGTATACAATACTTTTTTTTTACAAATAACTTATTAAATAATGTAATGCCACACTGTTCACTCGTATCTCACTATCAGTCACTGTACACACTGTACACACATTGTTTCATACCACTTCACTCACTTCACACACCAACACACACACTGGCGATCTCTGGGCCAATTTCTGTACCGCAACTTCCCCTTTGCTATCCTGAAAAAGCCATTTTCTGTACCGCAACTTCCCCTTTGCTGTCCTGAAAAACTGAGTCAGCATCCCTCGATAATGAGTGAGATGTTGAGCTCAGAAAGAGGAAGAGGTGTTAGTATTGTACTATGCATAGCTTGGGGGTAATTATTTCTAGAAAAGGAAAAATCATAGTGCGAAGGTGTTATGTGGAATGTTGGATGTTTTGGGCCAATTTCTGTACCGCAACTTCCCCTTTGCTATCCTGAAAAAGCCATTTTCTGTACCGCAACTTCCCCTTTGCTGTCCTGAAAAACTGAGTCAGCATCCCTCGATAATGAGTGAGATGTTGAGCTCAGAAAGAGGAAGAGGTGTTAGTATTGTACTGTGCATAGCTTGGGGGTAATTATTTCTAGAAAAGGAAAAATCATAGTGCGAAGGTGTTATGTGGAATGTTGGATGTTTTATAATCATTATTATTATTTATTTGTATAACATTTTGTTAACGACTCTTCTACACTGTTTTATGTAAGTAATCCTTCAATGTATAAAAAGTATTGCATAACAGGTACTTTTTAGCTGCCTTTTTTAAATAAGTGTATTTTTGCAATTTCTTTAATCTCTTGTAGTAATTTATTGTACAGTTTTATTTCTTGGTAGAAAACGCTGTTATGAGTTTTGTGTTTATTTTTTCTTGGCAAATGTAAGATGAGTCTAGCTCTTGTTCCAAGGTCATGGACTGAGCTGTTTGTGCAGTAATTACCAATGTTATTTTTGATCTATACAACTGACTGCTAAATGTGTTCACATGGAGCAGTTAAAATCCCCAGTGTTTTGAACAGATCTTTACAATGAGCTCGAGTACTATTTTTGGTTGTTATTCTTATGGCTTTTTTCTAGAGTTTGAAAATTGTGTTCATACTTTGTGCAATTGTTCCCCAAAAAAGTATGCCATAACTAAGAATTGAGTGTACATATGAATAGTATGTAACTAAAAGACACTGCATGTTACACACTGATGACAGGATTCTAAGGGCACAACATGCCGATGACACTCTGTTTGCAAGTACCTCTGTGTGTTCACACCACTTCAACTGAGAATCAATATTCATTCCTAGAAATTTTGCATTTGTTACACAGTCTATAGAGGTGCCATCTACATTTAACATTGTCAGTTTTCCTCTTCAAACTGAAATTCATGGCATTAGTTTTCTTTACGTTCAGTCACTTTATTGCTTATTGACCAATCATAAACTTCCTTGAGGGTTTCATTTGCTTTCTCTGCAAGGAGTTCTCTTGTTTTCTCAGTGACTACATTATTGCTGTCATCAGCGAAGAGAATTTTTTCACCATGAGTAACACTAGTGGGAAAGGCATTGATGTATATTAGGAATAGTATTGGTTCAAATAAGCTACCTTGCGGAACCCCTATATTAATGTATTTTGGTTATGATAAGTGTTTTACTAAATGTTTGGATCTATTATCTCTATTCCCTATCTGCTAGGTGAGACCGAAACCAGTCATTAGCTATCCCTCTTATTCCTAATGCTTCTAATGTATTGAATAGAATGTTGTGGTTGATTGTATCAAAGACCTTAGAAAGATCCAAAAATATGCCTGTGACACACTTATCTTTATCAAAAGCATCAAGTACAACTTTTGTGAATTATAGTATGGCTAACTCCGTATCTTTGCCACTTCGGAAACCAAACTGTGTTTCTCTTAAAAGATAGTATTTATTCAGGTAATTCATTAATGTGTCTTTCATAATTGCTTGTATTATTTTTGAGAATGATGACAGCAGGGGAATGGGCCGGTAATTTTCTATGACTTCTGCATCGCCTTTCTTAAGCAAAGATACAACTCTTGCCTATTGTAACTGCTCTGGAAATGTCCCTGATGTGAAGGATTCATTTATTACATTTGTTAATGGGTCTTCTATAATCTCTATGCTTTGTTTCAGTACACGTTGAAACTATCGTCTACGCTATGAGAAAAACGGACACTAATTATATATGGTGGGTCGTTTGAATATATGCATGCAACGGTTTGATTGGCTAACTTCAACCCCAATTAACTCTGAAACGGTTCAACGTATCAAACTTTTTTCTTAACAATTACATCCCAGTACAAGCTGCCCTGCAACATCCTTACAAGGTTTTCAGACTGTTTCTGACCGCCCTGTATGTAACCGAAACACCAATCACAGATTAGCCTTTAGGGCTGCGCTGACTGGCCAACTGCTTTGTACAAGGCAGCGCGAAGAGCGATCTACAACCGTGAAATGTGTGATGAGCAAGTTGCCAATCCCTCCACCCACTATAGGCAGTAGATGACTCGTGATGATGCCGCTGCTTCTTTATTCACGCATTCCTCATTTACCCCAACAAGGCTGAGTGAAAACCGTTCCAGACCTCCCTACCTCAGAAAAATCTGATGAATCGAACCCTTGAACACTGGTCTTTCTGCACCGAAGGGTAGTGGCAGTGATGCTAACCATTCGGCTTCAGAGGTGGACCGAAACTTGGTTGGAAAAAAAAAAAAAACTTTTACTAATGTTTTTCTTTTCTTTGAGAGAGGTGTGGGGTTTATGACCTCATGATGCCCCTCTCCGCCTCTTGGACAACGTCTTTTTCCAGTCTTATTCCACTAATGTTCAATTTGCAGAGCTCTTCAGAAATGACAAGACAGATATTATTCAGTGTACATAGGCTGTCTACAAATGCGAAATGAAGGGAGACAGCGAGTACAGGATAATCAATAAAGCCAGGTTCCTACATCAATGAAGGAGGCTAAGTAAAAATTTCTAAGGGTCAAAAGCATTTGCCACCATAGACTGCCTATTTTATTGTATCTTCCAGTATTGCTTAAACTGCAGCCGATAGCTTGAAAGACAGGTTTGAGGACGCCATGAGCAGAATCCACGCGGTGCACTAACGACCGTTGGTCTGGTACATCAGCCAGCCCGTGTGTGGTTTCTACTCGGTTTTCCACGATCCTCCGACTTAGCATGCAATATACAAAAGAAGAGTTAAAAACAAACTCACTCGACAAAATGTTGGTCACTTTCAAAGCACAATGGTCGATTTTGGAGCACTGTAGATGGCGTATAACTGGTACTGGATGGTCATGTGACCATCTACCCCGCACGTAATTCATATAAGTGGTGTAATATGCCAGCCAGTTGTATGGCATCAGCGCAGTAAGGAGGATCGGCGTAAAGACGTCATAGTGTCAGAAATGAGCTGTCGTGTTCCGATGGGCCAAGATCACATCTAGAATGAAGTCGGTCAATTTGTTGCTGCAACTACGTGGACTGTACAACGTGTCTACAAGGAATGTTGTACATCTCGCACCAATGTAGCACTGCTTAAGAGCAATAGTACTAAAAAGAACATTGTAGTGTAACCTGCATCCTTTCATGCTTGCTGTCTTCCGCGAACCGTGTCGGGATTTTCTGCGACCGGGGACAGGGTGTTTGTGTTCTCCTCATCATTTTATCATCATTCGGGAAATGGCGAAACTGGACTGTGAAAATATTGGTAGTTTTTACAGGTTCTGATAACCGCGTCGTTGAGCACTCCACAAACCAGGCATCGTAATCATCTTCCGCGAGGGCGATGGCATATACCAGCAGGGTAGCTGTACGTGTATCAAGACCAGAATTCTGCTATAGTCGTTTGAGGAGCACGGACGTGAACTCACGTTGAAGTCCTTAGCCGCCAAAATTCGCCTGATCTGAACCCGATGAAACACGCATGGGACGCTATCGGTCGCCAGATTCTCGCCCACAAACCCCCGGTCCGTAACGTACAAGAATTACGTGACCAGTGCGTAGATATCTGGTCCCATTTCCTCCGGAAACCTACCAAGGACATGTCGAATCCATGTCACGCAAAACTGCTGAAGTACTGCGTTTCAAGTATGAACCAAGATCACATTAAGCAGGTGATGGTTACCCCTTGGCTTGTCAGTGTAACTTGTCTCCCGCATCTTATCCTTGCCAGCTTATCTTAGGCACGTAATACAAAAAAAGTAAAATTTTCGAGTGATGGAATGTATGTCTTCGATAAAATATTGCTGTGGCTTTAAGAGAAGTTTTAAAGCAATAAAAAAGCAGACGTAAAAACTTTTGAAGACTGACAATGTGGTATCTGAGCACGCAACCAGGTCAGATTTATTCATTGTTACTCATGTCTCCATCTACTAATTTCACACACTACTACCATATGCTCTTCCACGTAGTATGATTCGGGTAACACAATCAGTGGAGGTCAGTGCCTTACACTACCATAAGTCGTGTTTACACAATCTAACGGTTGACGCGACTGCTGGGGATAAGATGGAAACCCGTGACCAGCACAAATTTTCAGTTCTCACGGCGGATTCAACCTGTCAGCCTGATCATCGCTGCCACCAACTCTCCACGTCGGTATTGGTCATATGAACGCAGGGCGCCGTTGAATTTTGTGGCCACCGACGTGAGACTGCTCCTCTCATGAAGCCCAGCAGCAGCTTATGCCACTTACGCGCCCTGTCGGCGCTGTTATAAGCTGTGCCGTCGACGGCTCGCGAAGTGCTGAAACTAGAAGCTGCGAATCGGGCGTTATAAGGGCACGACCGAGGAGCTGCAGGCAGGCAGTAAATACGGCGATAAAAGGAGTGACCTTTCCTGCTAGGGGCGGCTACAACCGACCCAGACTGTTATCTGCCAAGCACCTAGCTGGCCCATTCCTGTGATTGTTACCTTGCAAACCGCCTTCTCGCCCGTCCTTGTTGTCGGGCATCGCGTGAAGACTTGAATAGCGACAGTGTTGTCATATTTTGTTTTGGTATTCAGTTAGAAGAATGGTTTGATGCAGCTCCATCGCTGGTCTGTTCCACGCTACTCTATCTGTGTCTTCATCTCTGCGCAACTACTGCAAGCTGCATCCATTAGAAACTGTTTACTGCTCCCATCCATTACGAAATTGACCGTTTCTTGTTGCCACATCTTAATGTGTCCTATTAACCAACCCTTCCTTTTAGTCAGACTGTGCAAAGACTTTATTTTATTTCCAATTCGGTTCAGTTTCTCTTATTTAGCTGTTCGATCTGCTCACTTGATCTTCAGCGTTCTTCTGTATCATCACATTTCAAAACCTATTCTTCTATTCTCTTCTTGTCTGAACTCTTGATCATCCACATATCACTTCTGTACAAAACTGCACTCCATCCAAATACCTTCAGAAAAAGACTTCCATATGTTTAAATTCATATTCAGTGTTAACAAATTCCTCTTTTTCATAAAAGCTCATAAAGTGAGCAGCGTTTTATGTGGAGTGGTCTGATGGTAGACCAGTGATCTTAATCTGTATTTGTGGTTGAAAACAAACATGTGACAGTAATACACTTAACCACTAATTCCTATGGTTCTTTTAACACATCCATTGATGATGGTGTTGTGCTTTCTAGTTAATTAAAGTAGGACGAATTTCTTTAACCCAATGCAACGGGCGCAGGCAGCACAGTATGGCCTTGTGGAGATAAACACAAAGTTTAGCCGTATCTAATATACTTTTTAATCTGTTGCCTGATGCATCTGAAAATGTCCTGGGATGCTTGAAGTAAAATACTGGATTCAAACCTTTGAATTTATTGACAGTTACTTTTACACGAAGGAAATTTGATTTATGTATCAAATAATGTTCTTAGACGCTACTGCCCCTTAAAAAGACTTGGCGATAAGTTAACAGAAAAAAGTGATCGGTGTGGGGATTCCTCTGTGGGAACAAGGGAAGGATTTTGTAAGCTTGTGCGTGATCCAACACGCTGCAATAGAGATAAGCGTTGCTGAGGGCGAAGAACAAGAGAGGAAGTTCCTATTACTCAGTCACAGAGATTCGCTGGGCTGATAAACTTACAATTACGTTAACCGATTTGCACGGGACAAAAGGAGAGCGAGCGAGAAATTTATGTAACAGTTGGAGTCATGAACGATGGCAGTCGAGTTTAGACTCGTCCTGTGCACGTTCGTCACGCATTCTCCGACAGCCAATGAGCGATCAGTTTGTTTTGGGCGCTCTACTATGAATTCGTAGCCTCCGCGGGCTTTCTTTCACAGTAGCACTTCATTTTGTCTTCTTTAATAAGACGCGTCTAACAGTATTGGCTTTCTTCAGGGCTGCTTCACATTTTTAAGGCTACTTTCAAGCACGGCACTTTTCTTGTAAAGAACCTCTATTTCTGATTTCAGTCCTTTTATTTCTTCGTCCTTCACTTTCAAATCAGAGAATTCTCAAATGGGCCCTGTATTTGTGTCTTGGTCCAGTTTCCTTTCGCTTGGGGCCGGCCGGAGTGGCCGAGCGGTTAAAGGCGCTACAGTCTGGAACCGCACGACCGCTACGGTCGCAGGTTCGAATCCTGCCTCGGGCATGGATGTGTGTGATGTCCTTAGGTTAGTTAGGTTTAAGTAGTTCTAAGTTCTAGGGGACTTATGACCACAGCAGTTGAGTCCCATAGTGCTCAGAGCCATTTGAACTTCCGCTTGGGGACACAGACTGCAAAGTATCAATTGCTCTCTTGCGCATATCTCTCTTCTGATGACGTAGAGCTAGCTCACGAACATCCTACAGGAACAAAAAAGCATGTTAATTGTTTCGTTTATGATTGATAATTAGTACTAAAATGATACTTTTTCACTAAAAATAACTCATTTGAGAAGATAAAACTTAACTAATTAGTACCTTAATCTAATTGATCAGTATAACACAGCAGCTCGCTTACCTCATTGTCAGGTTCAGTGCTGTTTTCAGTTGTATATGAATCTCCATGCCAGTTGGGTAAATGTTGAGATGGAACTGCATCTGCTTTAAATTTCTTCTTTTGCGGCAACCCCAGGAGTCTGTTCTTTAAATCCCGCTCGCAATCCTCAGGAAGAAAATGAATGGAGCAGATACTGGCATTAATAACATTAATTTCGTCAGCTCGCTTGCGCCGAGATATCCATTCCCTTTGTAGGGAATTCTTGGGAAAACGATGATACACTATACCACTAGTCCTAGATCCATAATTTTTACAGTTTGCAACTACACAGTTACTCGTATTTCTATTCATAATTCGGTGTGCTCGCAACACGCGCCACTAATAAACACACCGCTGCCGTACTCAATGCTCTCTGCCCTGTGACCTCACAGCGCGAAGGGTACTGTGGGTAAATTGTTCGCGGACACTGCCGGAATTGCCTGCCTTATATGCCTACCTATGTTGCCCGTGAGCATTACACGTTATCGCGGTGAGTTATTTAGTGAATTTTATTCCATGTATTCCAAGTAGTCATCGCTGATGGTGGTGGTAAGCGACAAATTCTCTATAAGCAAGCGACAGACATGATTTATACGATATACAGCCCATGCCGCAATTGTCGCTTGGAACCGGCAACAATGCAATCCCGGTCCATGCCTCGACATGCGCAAACCGCCATCGTTCGTGGATCACACTACAGTCACAGTTATTGAAGGAAGAGAACGAACATATTGGTTAACTTAAAACAGGGTGGCTTGAAGAATTTAGCTTACGACACACGTGGAAAAGATTTAAGCAATTCGGAAGGAGTTTTGTACACAGAACTGTGACTGCAAACAAGTTCTGATTGGGACCTAACTAGCAGTGCGCCAGCAAGCAGCCTCACCGTCGTTGCCTCGTGGTACAGCTGCTCAACGTGTCCCCACGGGCCCACTGCATCTACAACGTGTCAAGACTGCAACTCGCCCCATCTTCAACTGCCCACTGTTCGCTCCTCAAGAACGTCGAGAGGATGCGCTTTTTGGCGCACACTCCCGCCAATCACAGGCCTGTACTCGAGACAGCGTAGGAATGTTGCTGACAGTTAGAAGCGCTGTTGCCAGCTTTGAACTGCGAAGCCCTAACGGCTACAGGCGAAAACAGTAGCAGTCTATAGATAAATGACAACACTGAGGCGTTTCCGTAGCGACGTTTAGAAAAGTGCGTTACGTTTTTGTTTGACATAGGCCGTAGTCAACCCACTGCCACTGTCAGGTATCAATTTACGCCGATTCAGCTGTACGCAAGGGTCAAATCGGTTCGCGGCAAAAGTGCGCCTTACATATCCCTTGTTCGCCCATTTTAACTGACAGATTTTCCACAAAGATCTCGAAGCTTCTACTGCGAAGTTCCAGCAACCAATGAAAACACTCGTCCACGAATTCGACGGAAAAGATCGTTCCACCTACGCGCTCCAAGTCACATAAGCCGAGACAGAGAATGTTGGGGTCCTCTCCAACCATTTTCTCCTTGTTATTTTGATTCCCCCCTCCCCTACTAAAGTCCTAAGCATTCCAACGGTTCAGACCTCCGTTTGCTCGGAGGAAGCAGAAAATTTGCTATATCCCATAGCCAAATTAACAGAGTGAATTTTATGCAATACAGAGAGTGTTCAGGAAACAGAGGCAGCTGATCATAAACGGAAAGTAGGATTAAATAAAACATTACTTTCTATAGTCATTGGTGCGAGTAGAATATCTTTAGATGGCATATAAAAATGATAAAGTACCGCACCTACTTGATACAATATACACTAAAGAAAGACATACTTAAATAAACGTACATCTTTCAATCTCTTATTGCAGACATATCCTCACTGCTTTGGTGATCGTCAGTTATTTCGCTGTGTAAATAGTAAAAGTCATCTTCTATTATTACCGTCACTATTCCTAATGGCGACAGGAAGGGCATCCGATGGTCCCTTAAATTAAAGTTTTCAGAGTCCGACCGTGGTAGTTGAGTGGTCAGCGCGACGGAATGTCATACCTAATGGCCCGGGTTCGATTCCCGCCTGGGTCGGAGATTTTCTCCGCTCAGGGACTAGGTGTTGTGTTGTCCTTACCATCATCATTTCATCCCCATCGACACGCAAGTCCCCGAAGTGGCGTCAACTCGAAAGACTTGCACCAGGCGAACGGTCTACCCGACGGGAACGCCTAGCCACACGGCAATTCCTTTACCGTTCCAGAACTGTAAATAACCATGTCGACTTTGCGCAGATGCGGAACAAAGGCACGAGAAAAAGAAGAAGAAGCGTGTCAGACATCCTAATCTAATTCCCCAGCAACGCCTCATGTAATTCAACTACAATTCATTACTTTTGTTTTATGTTTGCTGATGTTCATCTTGTAGCATCTTTTGAAGACACTACCCATTCATCAATAATTCAGCTTGTTGCGGTGCGGTTTGTTGTTCGCACATTAATGTTCACTCACCTTTCTCTAGCACAAAGACGTGCCCTGAAGCTACGAGCACCTGTTTGTCGGCTGGAAAAGCTGTAGTAGAAACCGGTCCGTTGCTCGTTCAACGGGATGCAAGAAATTTTCTTCTGGTTCCATGTCTAGCTAACTGCTAAATAAGAGGAAATCATTGAATGAAAATTCGCATACATTTCCGCTCTTTGAATGCACTTTCAACAGCCAAGCCCATACTATTTTTGGAGCTCGAAATACGACATTCACACGTAAGCTCAATCACTCTTTAATAGCCGGCTATCGTTTTACCAGAAAAATGCACACGTATTGCCTGTGGATTGAATGCTCGTTCACTACTCTACAACATTGTTCACTTTTTGTTATTAGCTCTTGGTTACACGTGGTACAGAACGCCACGCCACGCCACGCCACGCGATTTTAAGTTATTCAAAAAAATGGTTCAAATGGCTCTGAGCACTATTCGACTTAACGTCTGAGGTCATCAGTCGCCTAGAACTTAGAACTAATTAAACCTAACTAACCTAAGGACATCACACACATCAATGCCCGAGGCAGGATTCGAACCTGCGACCCTAGCGGTCGCTCGTTTCCAGACTGTAGCGCCTAGAACCGCACGGCCACGTCGGCAGCCAAGTTATTCAAAGAAGGTGACAATATACACAGAAAATCCAGTATTCGCGCATTCGTTTTTACCGTTCGTCCGTAAATACATGTAACATAATTTTAATGAAAATGAAGTAATTTACGACAAACTAATTTTCCTTGTTACACAAAAGCTTGATATACCGTCAAATCTTTTACGAATGCTTAGCCAACACTCATGAGTTTCTCAAGATGTTACTGACCCATGTAAGGTTTAAATGCTGACTTTTATTGATTTTTCATATTTCTAAAGGTATGGTACATTTTAGGCTGCAATTTACACTGTTGTTAGCTATACTGGATAAAGTTTTGCTCCATTTGCTATATGGCAAACGCCGGATTAATTTTACAATAGCGTACGTAAGCTGGCTCACATGAACGACATCTGCTACGAAGGAGCTATGATTCACCTCCTGTATGAAGCTAACTTCTGTTTGATTCTGTATGGGCGATGTATGGTTCTACGCCACCAGATGTAACCTAATCCTCGCCTGTTGTGAATCCCAGAGGGTGGAAGAATAGCGCAACTGCCGGTTAAATTCTCAAGAGAGCAACGTGCGAACTGGGAAGCTGCAGCACAAACTTACCGTAACAAACGCGTATATATCGGTCAGGACGTGATAGTATAGAGGTAAAAAGGACTCGGAGGAACATTATAAGCAATGTTTACTCCCGAGTTAAACTGAAGTTGATGTGTGTACAGCCACCAATCGGCGGCATCGACCGCGAGACACGACTCCCTGGTCTCCTGGGCCGGGCAGGCATTGCGCGCCGCCTCAACCATCGGCTGGGCCGCTCTGTATTTTGTCGGCCCTCGCGATCGATGGCGGAAGCCCGCCACAGAGAGGTTTGTGCCGCGACACCAGCTGTGCCTCTGACCCAGATTCTAGCAGCCGCCGGCGGGGGCGTGCTGCTGCCACATCACACGTTTATCCCACACTGGCTGGTCCTAGAATTGTTGGTACCGGAAAATTGTTTCACTAACGAATAACATATAGAGGTTTCTCCTCTCATTCCTTGCACGAACGTCAAAATAGCAGATGCTGAATAAGTAATTTCTGAACAGAAAAATACCTGTAAGTGCTCAACAGAGGAAAGGCGACTGGACCCGGTAGTATATCTATAAAGGGTTGCCAGGTCCGTAAACAGAAAAACCAAACTAGGAATTATACAGGGTGGCGCACGAAATGTGTTACCATTTTGGCTCAAATGGCTCTAAGCACTATGCGACTTAACTTCTGAGGTCATCAGTCGCCTAGAACTTAGAACTAATTAAACTTATCTAACCTAAGGACATCACACACATCCATGCCCGAGGCAGGATTCAAACCTGCGACCGTAGCGGTCGCTCGGTTCCAGACTGTAGCGCCTAGAACCGGCTGTTACCATTTTGTTTTTGAATATAAGCTTTATTGTCAGTACAATCTGAAAGGAACATATACTGCAATGAAGAACTGTCCATGGAGATTTGTTGTAACTCAGCACATGCTCAATATGTCCACCATTTCGTTTCCTAACTTCCTTCAAACGAACACTGAAGTTAGTGATTACCCTACGGTACATGTCTTCCGTAATTTCACTGAAAGCTTGAAGAATAAGTCTTCTGAGTTCCAATAAATCACGTGGACGTTTCGGGAAATTTTTTTCCTTTAGGTACCTCCCAAAGAAAAAAGTCACATGGTTTGAGGTCTGGACTATTGGGGGACCAATTTGAAGCGACCTGGAAATCTGAGTGAAATGATCCGCATGTCGAAATGCTCGTGTAAAAACTCCAACTCAGGGTTTGCAGTATGTGGCCTTGCTCCATCTTGCATGAACCACTGCGTGTTGAAGGGCAAGGCAGTAGCAAGAAGCTGTGGAATGAAGCTATTGCGAAGCATGCTCAAATAACGCTCGCTGTTCACAGTTTCTTCAAAGAAAAAGGGTCCAATAAGTCCGTGACTGGAAATTGCTGCCCGCGCTGTAATCCTCGGAGCATAATGTTATCGTTCATGAAGCACTTGTGGGTTTTCAGTGGCCCAAAAGCGTACACTTTGTTTGTTAACCACAACGTCTAAATGAAAATGCGCCTCGTCTGAAAGCCAAACGTTGTTGAGAGTTTCTTCCCTATCCTCCGCCCACTGAGCAAACAGTAGTCTCTGCTGCTTGTATTCTTCAGTGAGCTTTTGTGCACAGGTCATCTTGTATGGGTACATATGGAGGTCGCTTTTAAGAATGCGTTGAACGGAGCGTCTGGATATTCCCAGTTGCACTGCTACCTTTCTACACGATTTCGAGGGACTTCTATGTACAGCAACTCGTACCGCTTCAATATTCTCCGGCGAACAAACAGTCCTAGGCCGAGGTCGCTTCGCTTCCAATACCGTTCCTTCCTGTACAAATTTATCGTACAACCTGTGGATCGTCTTCTTGCAAGGGACCCATGGTGTGTTAAACTGTTGTCGAAAACGCCTCTGAGTCACAACAAGGCTTTTCGTTTCATGAAAAAGCAACACAATTGCCAGTCGTTGCTGTGTCGTCAGTCTTCCATTGTCAGCCATTGCTGCTTACTAGTCTCCTAGCAGCAGTATCGTGAATTACACGTCATTTCATAACTCATTTGTTTTTCCAAGCTCTGCTGGTACTTCTGTAGAGATCCCAGCGGGAAATCTAATGTGCGTCGTAAACTGTGAAAGAAACATTTGGTAACACATTTCGTGCGCCACCCTGTATTTAGCCGGACGTTTTGCCCTAAAAGTCGTTTTACTTATTTTAAATGGAGACAGAGTCAGTTAGGTATTTTCAATACTTCATAAATAATCATTTACAGTCTGTTTTTTGAAAAACCAACCTTAAAAGTGTTTAACCTAAAAAAAATATCAGGAAACAGATTTATATGTTGGCGATATGACAGTAACTAAGTGCTCAGTCTTCTTAATTGATGTCATATTTCTAGTACGATTTTATGTAAAAATAAACCAGAAGTTCTTCATTGAGCAAAATAAAAAAAGCAGTATTGTTCTGGGATGTAAAACGAAATGTTGTTTAGTAACTTTGATCATTTTCATTAGAATTACGAAGAAATACCAATAATATGTAGTAAAGTATTCACATTTCTCGTTTGAACTCACTTTAACAAGAACGTTATTTTTCTTGGAAATAATTTCGTGGTATTCTTAACGGTACAGTTTTAAATTACACAGCAGCACCATTATTTTTTTCATTGTGGGGATTTGAATTTAGTGCGCTTCTTTGTCCACTGAGTGTTTACGAAACAGAACACCCTTAGTGTGGCTGCGACGAGTGTCAGGTTCGTTCGGAGCACGAAGTAACACATCGGACACTACATAAGACAAACAACAAACACACACATACATACACGCCTTTGTCGTGCATTCTCTAATTCAGTGCTAAAATCCTAACAAAGGCGAGACCGGTCGGACTGGTATATATTTCTCCAGACACGAGGGTAAAAAGTGAAGCACGTCTAGCTTAAGCAGGATACCCCGCAACCCTTTACATAAATGATTCTAGATGGAGCTGCGAAAGAATTTGCTCAGCAGTCTATCGTAGGTCGTTCGAGGGACGAAGCACTGCGATTTGTGCCAGGTAGGACTGATGGAAGTGTGTGTGTGTGTGTGTGTGTGTGTGTGTGTGTGTGTGTGGGTGGGTGGGTGCGTGGGTGGGTGTGCGTGTGTCTGTGTGTGTGAGCGAGAGAGAAGAAGGGGGGGGGGGGGAGAAGATCCACCTAAGAGCGGCGCGTTTCGTCAGGGAATGCTTTAGTCGACGCGAGACCGTTGCAGAGTTACCCAACAAACACCATTTGTAGACGCGACAAGAGGGGCGTTGTGCGTCACTGAGATGTTGTCCCCTCTCCCAAATCAATCAACAACCACTGAGAGTTTTGCTGTCGAAATTTCGAGAGAGTACTTTCTGGTAAGAGTCAGACAACATATTACTTCCTCCATCGAAATAGCCACGACGAGAAAATTCGAGAACGTAGAGCTAATGCGAAGGCTTACCGGTAATCATTCATCTCACCCTCCATTCACGAGTGCTGTAGGGAAGGGGAGATCAGTTAATGGTACCAGACATACACTCTATAATAGGTCGTCAGATGGCTTGCGAAATATTGATGTAGATGAAGTATCCTAGTGACTGGAATAATGCACAGATCATTCCTGTTTTCAAGAAGATCGCTGAACAGACGTGTACAACTATATAATGACGATGCGCGGTTATCAGCACCCGTACAAATTCCCAATCATTACTCAGTCCAATCTAGACACTTTCATGATGATGATGAAATGATGAGGACAACACAAACACCCAGTCCCCGGGCGGAGAAAATCCCCAACCCGGCCCGGAATCGAGCCCGGGGACCGCGTGATCCGGAGGCAGTACAACTATAGGCCTATGCGCGACGTAGTTTGGCTGTGGAACATTATAAGTTTTATGCACGCTTATTACGATCTTTATGGAGACAAAATACCTTCTCTGTAGGGATAAACATTGATTCCGGCAACTGCAATCATGTGGAACCCAGGTCTTTCAGTTGGCCTATGACATTCGGAAGGCAGTAAACACACGCTCACAGCTTGGTACCGTGTTCCTTGACACCTGGAAAGCGTTCGATGCGGCTTTTGGACTGTCAACTAATGAACAAAATACGAGCTTTTGGAGATGGCACCAGTTTTTTTGATAGGAGTGAAGAGTTTGTAGCAAATAGAACAGCACTTCATTCTTAAAGGAGAGAAGTCTTCAGACTTAAACAGGAATTTCAGGTGTTTTCCAGGGGAGCGATATATTACTACTTGCTATTTATGCAGAGTATTTGAGTATTATAGACACAAACGAAAGTGGCGAGTAGGGGATAATGAAACAAACAAAAATCCTAATAAATGTAGGTCCGAAAACCAATGGTTTCGCCTGCACGTCGTGTGCACAGTTGCAGTCATGCCAATGTTACAACACTGTTAACGTCTAAGGATAGTTTTATTCCGGAACACGAAAATTGAGACGCTGCTAAAAACCGTCGTCGGTTGATTTTATCATCCTTCCGGATTCCTAAGTACTTCAACGTTTCGGCAACAAGTGTATCGCTTGTGGCTCGGAAATATCGTCTCACACGTCCCCTGATTTCAACTAGTCGGAATTTTTCTTAGGTGGTGACATTTAAAAGCTTCCAGCCCTGTTGATAGCGTGGGTGAACTTCGGAAATACATTGTGTATCGCTGTCAATGAGTGCAGAATACGTCTGGACTTTTTGAACATGTGTGGGCATCGGCAATGAGGCGTGCTGTGGCCTGCCTTCTCACGAACGGTGACTATGTGGAACGCATGTAATGTGTTTGTCCTCAATGCATATCTGCGTTTAAATCTTCGGAAACTCCGTTGCAATGTGTTCATGTACTTTGTCGTAATACGTCGTATCGGGGTGACGATTGGGTCCCGCAGCTAGGTTTATTGGGATTAGTTCCTTGTTTCATTGTCCTTTACTTGGAGTTTCGTTTGTACCCATAACAGTGACACACGCTGTGTACGTGACATACTGTGTAACGCCACAAGCTGCATGAGGTCATAAGATGATGCTGCTGCATACACAGGAGTCACAACGCAGAGAATTGTAGTGAAATGCAAGACGAGCTGCAGAGGATCGGTGCATGGTGCAGGGATTGTCAATTGATCCTCAAGATAAAGAAATGTAACGCATAGCGGATAGACAGACAAAAAGACCCTTTTTGTAAGATGACACGAATGCCGAACAAGCACTGGAAGCACCCCCATCCATTAAACATCCCGGCAAATGTCTGCGGAGCGATTTCAAGCGGAAAGACCACATGAAACTACCCATGAGATAGTGCAGATGTCAGACTGACTCACTGGAAAAATCCTTACAAAGTGGAGTCCAGCCACTAAGGAGGTAGCTTGATTTGGATACTAATTGTATGCCCTTCTCTGGTTCGGTTTTGAAACTTTGATGTCACCTAAGAGACAAATGTAATTAGTTCTGAAATGTTTTATATACTGGAATTATTACTTTCAGAAAGCCATCTGTAAGAGTCTCTTAGCAGAGCCCAGTAAAAAAGCCAGGTTCTTGAGGTATGTCGGAAAATCCATGAAATGGACTAACACTGCTAAGTAAACAGCAAACAGAGCGAAGATTTGCGTTGTTCAATCACATGCCTTAGTAGCGTTCGGTGTACCTGGAAAAAATATAACTGGACATTTGCAGATTTCGATATATCAAAAGAAGATAGCTCCCCTTTGCAAATTTTCGGTGAGCAGAAGCAAAACTCAGAATTCTAAACTCATTTGAATCTTTCTTCCTGTTGTAATTTCTTAATGGTTGTAATAAATACAGCAGGCTTAAGAAACGTTCACCTTTCACAAATGGGAATGCGACTGCTGTTCACACAATTTTCACTACAAGTGATTTCTTCTCAGTGAGCGGGATCGTATAGATCGCTAAAAAAATGGTTCAAGTGGCTCTGAGCACTATGCGACTCAACTGCTGTGGTCATAAGTCCCCTAGAACTTAGAATTACTTAAACCTAACTAACCTAAGGACATCACACACATCCATGCGCGAGGCAGGATTCGAACCTGCGACCGTAGCGGTCGTGCGGTTCCAGAATGTAGCGCCTTTAACCGCTTTTTTTTATCTCATTTTGTTCGCTTTTGTTCGTTGCATCTGCTCGGGGCGGACGTCGTAAGACATCCGTTTAAGTTCGTTGTTCATCGATTAGCTCAGTTTTTTTTATTACAGAGGGCTGCTAACCCTCTGACCGAGTCGCTCGGCCACTCCGGCCGGCCTAGAACGTTAAACTCATAGCTAAATAGTCTTTCTTCTTCATAATCAAACATTATTCTCCAACAATATATACTCCTTACGATCATCAGAACGAAAAAATCTGACATGACTGAAGAATAATTCGCTGCTGATAATACGTGTTACGTTCTTGTAAACAAAACACAGTAGTCTTTGACGCAACACAGAGTACCGTATCAACTACAATACTAGGGAGTAGGGTTGCATTGTGTACCAGGGGACCCGTGTGAAACTTTCGCACTTATATAGTTTTAAGTAATGACAGTATTTGTAATAAAGTGTAGTCGTTGGAATAAAGGAAGTTGTGGGAATAAAGAGAAAACATCTTTAAAAACTAACCGAAGCTCATGAAATAATAATCATGAATTTATGGCACATCCTTGTAGGGTATATATTTCCAGGTATATAATTTTGAACAATTTCTTCTTTGCAGAGCATTACAATACGTCGATGTAAACAATTTTTTACGTAAGAATGTAATCTTCGTATATTTTTTATTTTTCATTTTCTTTGAGGCTTTACATGAATGTTTGTTGATTCAATTACAGTTGAAAAGGCTACACACAGTTGTCCGTGTGTAAAGAAGGGATTTGATAAATTCAATCCTGCTCTTTGAAGCGATTGTCCCTGCGACTTGTTTATAGTGATCGCAAATGCAATTTTAACGGGCAAGTGTCTTCTTGTCAACTGATAAGGCGTGCTTCGATCAGATGGAGTGAAGTTTATCTGTGGTATTACAACAGATTTCTCGGTGTCACTCAGCTGAGCATTAATTACAAACAGAGGACCCGTGTAAAACTTTCGCAGTTGTAATAGTTGCAAATAATGAGTACATTTGGAATAAGTGTACTCGTTGAGACAAGTGTAGTTGTGGGAATGAAAAGGTCTTTAAAAATAAACCGAAAGTCGTGAAGCAATAATCATGAATTTCTGATACGTCCTTGTCTGTATAAGTTGTGTGAGTAAAATAACGAGCCTGATTCTTTATCTACAAACGGTTTTATTTCTTTCAAATAAAAATATTGTCCCCTTCGAAGCAGCTCTCCTTGGCGGCTATACACTGGTGGAGTTGTTCCCCGTTTTGGCAGCAATTCTGATTGGCTTCAACTGGTAGGGTCTGTAAACGTCTGTCACATTCTTCCGAATGTTCTCCAGAGTCCCAAAAGAACTTCCTTTTAAGACATTTTTCTATCTCTGGAAAGAAAAGAAGTCACAAGGACTCATATCAGGTGAATGAAGGTGCTGTGGAACAACAGGAATGCCTTTTGAGGTTAAAAATTCCGTGATGGAAGTGGCCACGTGACATGAGGCGTTGTCATGATACAGTATCCGCTTGTCTGCGATGCCCGGCCTCCCTCGATTCACCTTTTTCCTGGGACTTTCAAGGACATCTTTGTAAAACACATGGTTGATGGTTTGTCCTGAAGGAAAAAAATTCTTTATGCACTATACCCGTAATGTATGATTTGCTCATTCGAGCTTTTTTCGCTCGAGTATATCCCTCAGTGTACCACTTCTCACACTGCCGCTTTGTCTCAAGATTGTACTCAAGAGTCCAGGATTCACCATCACCTGTGATCATAGGACTGAACCGCCGGCCGGAGTGGCCGAACGGTTCTAGGCGCTACAGTCTGGAACCGCGCGACCGCTACGGTCGCAGGTTCGAATCCTGCCTCGGGCATGGATGTGTGTGATGTCCTTAGATTAGTTCGGTTTAAGTAGTTCTAACAAGGGAACCTGCCCATCGCACCCCCCTCAGATTTAGTTATAAGTTGGCACAGTGGATAGGCCTTGAAAAACTGAACACAAGATCAGTCGTGAAAACAGGAAGAAGTTGTGTGGAACTATGAAAAAAATAAGCAAAATATACAAACTGAGTAGTCCATGCGCAACATATGTAACATCAAGGAAAGTGTGAGCTCAGGAGTGCCGTGGTCCCGTGGTTAGCGTGAGCAGCTGCGGAACGAGAAGTCCTTGGTTCAAGTCTTCACTCGAGGAAAAAGTCTATTTTACTTTATTTAATTTATGATTATCACATCCACAAGAAAACCTAAATCGGGTAAGGTAGAAGAATCTTTTTACCCATTCGCCAAGTGTACAACTTAGGTGGATCGACAACATATTCCTGTCATGTGACGCACATGCCGTCACCAATGTCGTATAGATTACATCAGACCACCAGTGTCGTATAGAATATATCAGACGTGTTTGCTGTGGAGGAATCGGTTGACCTATGACCTTGCGATCAAATGTTTTCGGTTTCCATTAGAGAGGCACGTCCTTTCGTCTACTAATCGCAAGTTTTTTTTTTTTTTTTTTTTTTTTTTTTGTTAACCCTCTGACTGAACACGCTGAGTTGCTGTGCCGGCTAGCCACGGGAGCATGGCGCTCCTGAGCTCACACTATCCTTGACGTTGCCCATCTTTCACATGGACTACTCAGTTTGTATACTTTGCTTAGTTTTTTCATAGTTCCACACAACTTCTTCCTGTTTTCTCGATTGATCTGTGTTCAGTTTTTCAAGGCCTATCCACTGTGCCAACTTATAACTAAATCTTGGGGGGGGGGGGGCGATAGGGAGGTTTCCTGCAAGTTCTAGGTGACTGATGACCTCAGCAGTTAAGTCCCATAGTGCTCAGAGCCACAGGACTGAACCATTCGTGGTCATTGGCAGTCCTATCAAGAATATCAACGCACACGTTTCTTCGAGTGCCCTCCTGCTCAGTTGTGAGGTTTGTCGGCAACATTTCGGCACAAACCTTTCACATGTGCTGAACTTGTTGAAGTTGAAGGTCTCCCTGAGCGAGGTTCATCTTCAACGTGTTCTCGGTCTTCCAAAAATGATTTGTGACAGGAAAAATCTTGCGCCCTTGATAAGGAATATTCCCCAAACGCTTGTTTCAACTTTTCAAAGGTCACACTGGCGGATTACCCAAGTTTAACATAAAATTTGATGGCTTAACTTTGCTCAAGAATTCCATTGTCACATTTTCGTAACACGCAACCAAAACACCACTCCACTGATATCGAACACAGAAATCACGTGTGACTGTTCGGAGCTGAAACTCGGCTTGACCACCTGAAAGCGGTCAACACACCGTTCTACACAAACAGAAAACAGCGTTGCCATATCGCTCGCAGTGCCGTCCGTCTTAAAAAAAAAAAAAAGTTCAAATGGCTCTAAGCACTATGGGACTTACAATTTGAGGCCATCAGTGCCCTACACTTAAAACTACTTAAACCTAACTAACCTATGGACATCCCACACATCCATGCCCGAGACAGGATTAAAGCCTGCGACCGTAGCAGCGGCGCAGTTCCAGACTGAAGCGCCTAGAACCGCACGCTCACAGCGGCCGGCTCGTCTGTCTCATTACTTTTGACACACACCTCGTAAATTTCAATGGACATGATTTTGAACGAAATTCCTT
The DNA here is from genome assembly GCF_023864275.1 of Schistocerca cancellata. Lineage (NCBI taxonomy): Eukaryota > Metazoa > Arthropoda > Insecta > Orthoptera > Acrididae > Schistocerca > Schistocerca cancellata. The sequence continues at coordinate 323,056,875 of NC_064631.1, forward strand.
ATAGAGCATTGCAGTACCTAAGTGTAAACGATGTTTGACGTAAGAATGAAATATTCGTATGCTTTTTGATTTTAATTTTATTTAAGGGATAGGGGCAGAGATAATGGACTACTGCAGTTATCACAATTATTATCTATGACAATGCTGTGTACAAATCACGCATTTAATAAGTACTTCAAAACGAATGACATGTTATTTGTAATATGTTAATGTCAAAAAGGAGTCTCTTGTACAATTTTGGTAAACATTTTTGGAAAGCAGTGATCAATTAATTGTTATATTTTGACTAAAGTTCAGTCTTGATCACTCATGTATATATCATTAAAACATACATGAGTGATCAAGACTGAACTTTAGTCAAAATATAACAATTAATTGATCACTACTTTCCAAAAATGTTTACCAAAATTGTGCAAAGTTTGTCTAGTCAGGCAATTGGAAATTACAAAAGGTTTAGAAATATTAGATAACCTATATCATTAAAACATACATGAGTGATCAAGACTGAACTTTAGTCAAAATATAATCTCTTATTTGTGATTAATAAGTTAGCTTCGCAAAATATACATATGAAGCTGGGCATCCATGATGCCCTTTTGTCTATGATGGTTAAAACTCTCTTTTATGTTAAAATTTTCCGCAGACTGTAAGTTTTAGGCCGGCCGGAGTGGCCGATCGGTTCTAGGCGCTTCAGTCTGGAACCGCGCGACCGCTACGGTCGCAGGTTCGAATCCTGCCTCGGGCATGGATGTGTGTGATGTCCTTAGGTTAGTTAGGTTTAAGTAGTTCTAAGTTCTAGGGGACTGATGACCTCAGATGTTAAGTCCCATAGTGCAGAGAGCCATTTGAACCATTTGTAAGTTTTAGCACAAAATCCGTAAGCAGTGTCAGAACGATTTAACAAACATTTCCAACGATACCTCAGTCACACCTGTGCGATTAGCATCTGTTGAGAAAAAGTGATGTTGACTTCAGAAATAATACACGATCACGACAGCTGACGTGAGCCTGCAAACAAACAAACAAATACACTGGTTGTTTCGAAGTGATAATTAAAACTCGTGCAGCCGAAAGTGTTGAAGATGTCGTCTAGCATGAAACGTCACCGGAGACAGCAAGCAATCCTGTTTGAAACCTCCCCGAATATGAGTAGTTCCGGAATATGAGTGACGTCGCACAGCCTCACAATGCGGCGTTTGCTCGTCTGTACACTGCCAGGTTGAAAGATGCGTTATCTTCCCCGTATGGAGGTAGAAGGCATTAGGCTCCATTAACAGTCAGCGTCTTGCGCTCATTAATCTGGGCGCATACTGCGCTGCACTACCCCCACCCCGTCACCCAGTTGCCCCCACCACCAGTGCAGCGCGCTCTTTGCACGCCATTACCTGCCCAATTATCCGCAGCGCGGCGCTGCGCGTGCGCGCTCTAGGAAACGCCGCGCCGACGTGGCGGGGCTTATAAATTACGCAAACAAGCCGCCGGGTCACAAGTAATTTCCGGCTTCAAGTTTAATTTACGCGGGGCCAGGCTGCGGCGTGCTCCCTGGACTGTGAGCCGGAGATAAGGTGACGAGCAGACAGCCGCGGGCGCCACTCGGCCTCGCAGGCTTAACGAGGTCCGCGCTTTGCCGTACCATGGCGAGCGTGCGCGCCACCAGGCTCCTTGCGGCCGGCGAATGTACTAGCTGTGGCCACGGGAGGACTAACGGGATAGTCTGTGCTTGAACAAGACTCGAACAGCTCGATCACTGTTAAGTCACAGCGAGAGAAATCACGGGTTCTGCTTCACCTTTCAGCTATTGCACAGCCTGGCGACTTCTGTTGATACTATCTACACGACATGATTATGATTAATCATGGCATTTAATAATAAATATAATTGTGAAACGTGTTCTCCAAGATCAAATGGGACAACTACCGACCGGCAAATGATGACAGACGGGATCGCTGTGTTACGATCTACTCATACCAGTCACTGAATGCTGGCCCTTGTTTTGATTGGAACAGGAGTGGAATTCTTCCTACACGTCTGTCAGGGGGCCTGGAGAAATCGGAATGTAGCGCTGAAACTGGTTACTCAAATAAAATAAGTGGAAATTTGGACGGCTGAAGGGGTTTTGGTTCGACATTTTAAGTTGAACAGCCGAGGTTCCGCAACCATCTGTGTAAAGATGCGCTTACGGAGACTATCAGAGATAAAGTTGGTAGCGATCGGAAGCAAGTGAATGTCGTTCCGGTGAGATACACATCTTTCGAGTTTTACTGAAACAGCGACTATCGACAGTCGCCGCGCTGTGACTCTTTAGAAAAGAACAGACAATACTTCATCTGGTCGGGCCGCCGTAATTTATTCTAGAGATCGCACTCACAGTAAATAAAAGTTATGTATCTGGTTTTTTAGGCACTTTGTTCTTCATTGATTTTCTCCCCTGTTTCATCTGAATGTTGCTACCTTGATTCCAAGCTAATTAGAAGCTGATAAATAATTTACCCGTTATTCTAATACGTTAACAAAGTTCGAAGTGCACTGCAGGCAGCAGCGATCGATCTCTCGCAATTCCCAAGCAATTTGATGAGACGTATGCGATAAATCGCTCGTGTGTGGCAACATGGCCGCCTGGCTGTAGTTACTAAGCGTGATTGTGTAGTTTTGTTTCGTTTCGCTGTGCCCACGTAGTATTACGAATTTATCTTAAGATGTATATGTATTCAAGGAGCACGGACCACACTGAAAACCGTAGCTGATGGTGGGTTGCCACTTATATTATGAAGGAATAAAAATCTAAATACATTGGCAGTCATAAATTTGTAAGTGAGCCGCGTTTTAAGTTAACGATAAAGAAGCAGAAAAAGTTCGTAGTTAAATTCATAAACCACTGAGCTAAGCCTGGTGATTTTCACTAATTTATAAAACAACTGAACGCATTATTAATGTTTGTAATTTCTATTTGGAACGAGATAATATTAAATGGAGATTTCAATCTTATTGTTGAGGGCACGGCTATTGTAGAGTCCAACACCTCATATGATTTAACTCTCCATCAATTTACAAGAGGCATGGACACCAACAGTGCTGCTAATGGTAATATTTGTTACGGCATTGAGACTGCTAAACCACTGTGCAAATACTTGTAATTTAAGTAAAAGACAGTGACATTAAAAGAGAAATGGAGATTCTGAGATGTAATTGCGAAGTACAAACCCGAAATTTGTACACAACGCATTTGCCGTCAATGAAAAGCGTGGTGTATTCTGTAACATAGCAGACGGTTCCAAAGAAAAACGTTAGAAAGAAAGTTTAATAAATTTAAACTTTTTTGTTGTCAATGCCTTTCGCCTTATTTCATGGCAAATCTTCCAGAGCTCTGTTAAGCTCGATTATAATACTGTATCCCCTATATCTTTAACATCGACTTACAATTCGTCTTCAGTTACGTCATCAGATAGTTCCTTCCCCTCGTAGAGGCCTATAAATGGACTCTTTCTACCAAGTCAGTTTCTTTCCACTACTTTTAACAGTGGCAATCCTCTTGCAATCTTGACTGAAGCGTTTCATCTACATCTACATTCATACTCCGCAAGACACCGTATGGTGCGTGGCGGAGAGTACCTTGTACCTCTACTCATTTCTTATCCTGCCCCACCTGCAAATAGAGCGAGGGAAAAACAACTGTCTATACGCATCCGTACGGGCCCCGATTTCTAGTATCTGATCTTCGTGGCCGTTTCGCTGAATGTATGTTGTCGGCAGTAGAATCGTTCGGCCGTCAGCTTCAAATGCCGTTCTCGAAATTTTCTCAGTAGTGTTTCGCCAAAAATATGTAGCCTTCCTTCCAGGGATTGCCACTTGATTTCACGAAGGGTCTCCATAAAACTTGCGTGTTGATCGAAGCTACTGGTAACAAATGTAGCAGCCCGCCTCTGAATTGCTTCGATGCAAGGGCGTACCCAGGATCTGAACTAGGGTGGGGCGGGGGGGGGGGGGGGGGGGGCGGGGCCGGTCATCCAGTCTCAGGTCAACCAGTGAAAAACTGCTTTTAATAAACATTTTAAATACAAGAATGCACTTGTACAATCCGAGAAAACATGCAGCATTTCTTATTAAATACAACAGTAAACTAGTAAAAAAAAACTGCGAATATCTTCTAGGGAGGGAGGGGGGCAGATGCGAGGTATTCTCCCAATATACCAAAGCCTTCTCTACAGCTATCCCTACATGCTCGTTCTGTTTCGTATCGCTTTGCAGCATTATGCCTAGATAATTTATCGACGTGATTGTGTCAAGCATTACACTACTTATGCCGTATTCTCATATTACGGGATTGTTTTTCGTTCTCATCTGCATTAATTCACATTTTTCTGTATTTAGAGCACACAGTTATTTATCACACTACCTAGAAAATTTTTCTGTGTCATCTTGTATCCTCCTACAGTCTCTCAACGACGACACTTACCCTTACACCACAGCATTATCAGAAAATAGCGGCAGATTGCTGCTCCCCCTGTTTGTCATTTCATTACGCCGGAGGTTGTTTTGACCTTTCTGTTTCCTGAATCTATCCTTTCTATGACCATTTCTGTTTCTATTTCATGTTGCCTGCTACCGCTTCCCTTTAGCCTCTTTACACTTACTGTTTATTTCATTCCTAAGTGACTTACACAGTTGTATTTACGCCTTTACATAGCATTTCTGCACTTTTTTGTTTCTATAAACAGTTGAAGTTTTTCCTCTGTTACCCAAGGTTTCTTCGCAGTTACCTTCCTTTTATTTACGTGTGTCCAACAACTGCGATTAGTCTTTTTAGAAATCTCGATTCCTCTTCAGCTGAACCGTATACGTGGTGTCCATTACTACAGTATCAGTCTTCTGGTTGGTTCGATGTGGCCCACAACGAATTCCTCTCCTGTTTCAAACTCTTCATTTCAGGGCAGCACTTGCACTTTAAGCTCGTAATTACTTGTTGGATGCATTTAAATCCCTGTCTTCCCTTACAGTTTTTACCCTCTACATCTCCCTCTAGCACCAAGGAAATTATTTTCTTATGTTTTAACACATCTCCTGTCATCCTGTCCCTTTATCCTTCTAGTGTTGGCCGTATGTTCCTTTCTTCGCCGATTCTGTGGAAGACCTCCTCATTTCCTAACGGTCCATCTAGTTTTCAACATTCTTCTGTAGCATCACGTCTCAGGCGCTTCATTTCTCTTCGTTTCCGGTTTTCGCACTGTCCACGTTTCACCACCACGAAATTCTGTGCTTCAAACATACATTCTGAGAAATTTCTTCCTCACATTAAAGCCTATGTGTGACAACAGTAGACTTTTATTGCCATCGCTGTCATAACCTACTTTTTATATCCTGCTTGTTTCTTCCGTCGTTTCTGCTTTGGCTTCAAAGGTAGCAGAATTCTTTAATGCCGTCAACTTCGTGGTTCCAAATTCGGAAGTTAACTTTATCGATAATCACAATTTTGCTGCTCTTCATTACTTTCGCATTTCTTCTGCTCTCAACCATATTATGAGACAGTTCTTTCTATTCAGTCCCGCAATTCTGCTTCATTTTCAGTGAACCATGTGATTAATTTCATTTCACCCTCAAATGTAGCCCCACTCTTGATCCTTTGTTTCATTTCCAACAGTAATTCTTCGATGTGCAGGCTAGAGAGCTTCGCACGCACATCCTCTTCAGCAGTTCGGTATTGCACTTCTTTACACAGTGATTCTTCATCATTACTAAATTGTGATCGGCATCTATATCTTCTTCTGCATAAGCCTTATAATCATATATCTCATACAAGAACAATTGTTTTTGGGGTCGGCTTGTTCTGTATTCTTCCCGTAGGAGATGTCACCCTACTTCCGCCGACGGCCTTGGCAGAAGAGGGCGGATAACAGTTCTGTCACTGAACTGTTCAAAACAACTCACCATCTGCCCTGGCTCCCTGATTATGGCGAATCCCACTCCAGTTGCAATATTTTCTGCGGTTGATGTGAACCAGTACTCATATGACCAGAAATTCTTCTTTCCATTTCACTTCACCGGCGTTCACTATAATTAGATCGAGCCTTTTCATTTCCCTTTTTCAGGTTTTGTAGCTTCCACGTTCAAAGTTCTGACATTCCCTGTGCCGAGTTGTAGAATGATACTCCTTCGTTTGTTATATCATCTATTTCTCAAAGCCCCTTCCCCTTAGCCAGTCCCGTCCCGGATATCCGAATGGGAGATTAATCCGGCAGCTTTTGGCAGTAGAGAAATCATCAAGACACTTTCATCAATTACAGGCTACATGTCCTATGGACACACATTACTTGTCTTCATTGCAGTGGCTTCGATTGCCCTCTACATCCTCATGCCGTTGATCATTGCTGGTTCTTCCTCCATTTAGTGAAAGTTTCCTATCCCAACGGAAAGAAGACTGCTGCCACCTCTATCCGCTCCTTCGCCCTCTTCTATCAAGGCCGTCGGCAGAACTAGGGTGACATCCCCTACCGGAAGTTTTAAGATGCCACTGTTGACGATACCTCCTTAAAATTTAAGCAGTGGATGGGATCGTGCCAGACACGTAAGATGTTTTCGTTGACAGATTCTCATTTTTTTACATTTTCTTTTATTAATGTTGTTTTTTCTAACGTAATGTATTTCCACTTTCTGTTTGTGTGTTACCATGGTACAATTAGGGACTAACAATGCAAAGAAAATTTGGTGGGTCTGCAGAACATTAGTAAAATGACTTGCGCAACCTGGTACCACAAAACTTGCACAGACTAGAACATGGTGAACGGGGAGAGCTCGTTGTGGAAGCGGATAAGGAATACAGTCATGGGCATACAATGTCCGCCATTGTTCTGGAAGCAATAAAGCCAGTATATTATCTGGTAAATGTCTACATGGCCTCATTCAAAACCATAACGAATGTTTCGACAGTTGTGTATGGCAGCGGGTATAAAAAACGTGGAAAATTCTGAAAACAAAGATAATGGATGAAATAATACACACATCAAAACAAGTTTCGCGTCGCCCTGGTTCCCAGAACTCCTGAAGATAGACGTTGACTGCGCATATTGTATCACAGACACAGCCCTTGACTGTTGAGAGGTGTCACTAAATCCGCCCAAAGATGTAAACAACCATGCATGAGCAGCGCCTATTAGATGGAGGGGGTCCGACAGCCGATCATTTCCAGTCATTCCACCAGGAAGAAGGTACACGGCTCGTGTTGTCTGTAGTTCAACCATGCCTTGAAGGTCAATATCGCGGTTCGATCGCGTCCGCATTGTCACTTTGTGCCAGGAAGGGCTCTCAATAAGGGAAGTGTCCAGGCACCTCGGAGCGATCCAAAGTGATATTTATCGGAGTTGGAGGACATACAGAGAGACAGTAACTGCCTCGCTCAGGCCGCCCAAGGGCTACTACTGCAGTGGATGACCGCTACCTACGGATTATGTCTCGGAGGAATCCTGAAAGCAACGCCACCATGTTAAAGAATGCTTTTCGTGCAGCTACAGGAAGCCGTGTTACGACTCAAGCTGCGTGCAATAGACTACATGATGCGCAGCTTCACTACCGACGTCAATGGCGAGGTCCATCTTTGCAACCACGACACCATGCAGCGCGGTACAGATGGGAGCAAAAACATTCCGAACAGACCGCTCAGGATTGGCATCACGTTTCTTCACCGATGAGTGTCGCATATGCCTTCAACCAGTCGTGTCTGCAGGCAACCCGGTCAGGCTGAACGCCTTAGACACACTGTCCAGCGAGTGCAGCAAGGCGGAGGTTCCCCTTTTTTTTGGTGGCATTGTGTGGGGCCGACTTACGCCGCTGGTGGCCATGGAAGGTGCTGTAATGGCTGTACGATACGTGAATGACATCCTCCGACCGATAGTGCAACCATACCGGCAACATGTTGGCTAGGCATTCGTGTTCATGGACGACATTTCGCGACCCCATCGTGCACATCTTGTGAATAACTTCCTTGAGGATAGCGACATCGCTCGACTAGAGTGGCCAGCATGTTCTCCAAACATGAACTATACCGAACATGCCTGGGAATGATTGAAAAGGGCTGTTTATGGATGACGTGATCCTCCAACCACTCTGAGGGATCTACGCCGAATCGCCGTTGAAGAGTGGGACAATCTGGTCCAACATTGCCTTGATTAACTTGTGGATAGTGTGCCACGACCAATACAGGCATGCATCAACCAAGAGGACGTGCTACGGGGTATTAGAGGTACCGGTGTGTACAGCAGTCTGGACCACCACTTCTGAAGGTCTCGCTGTATGGTGGTTTTCATGAGCAATAAAAGGGGCGGAAATGATGTTTATGTTGATTTCTATTCCAATTTTCTGTAGAGGTTACGGAACTCTTGTAACCGAGGCGATTTAAAACCTTTTTTGATGTGTGTATGTTTCAATGTTGGTTTGATTAGCAGAACTAAAATAATGGATAAATTAGGCATTCGGCCAAGGAGTAACATGATTAAAGCCATGACCATCTTGGATTGTCGGCACATGGCGAAAGTAGAAAGATCTACTGAGGTCACTTTTGAGGACTCCCAAGTGCAGATGACAGAAAATCAGATAGTCAAGAAGAATAATCAGCTTAGTGTACTGAAATGTGACAGTGACAAATTCTTTTCTAATTTTCCGGATCTCACATTTCCATATTCGCTACGTTTTCATCTATATTCACCAAACTTCTCCCAGTTAAAGTATACGGTAGTATCATTATATTATGCCTAATACTGCCTAGAAATGTTCTGATGTGGGCACACAGCAGATCATTGAAGACAGAAATGTTTGTACCCCATCAGCTGCTGTATAAACTTTACTGACATGTGCTGCTGGTTTTTATTTATGTGCACCATCTTCTGGCACCTGATAATTGTAAACAAAACGCTTAACAACGTCAATGTATTGCAAAAAGTCTAATACTACCACCGATATTTAGTTACTGAGCAAATAGTCGATTTAGCACCTTGCTTTCCGTTTTTAACTAATTTTAACCACTTCGTCTATGTCTCAGAATTGCATCTTTTGCTTCGCTTGGCAGGTTGTGAAATATTTTTGCAAGGTGGTCAACCACAACTGTGATTCTTTTAATCAAAGACATTTTTGTATACGCCATCAGCGTTATTGAGACGCTGCTGCTATTTGGTCTGCTTCCTAGACGACTTGGGTCTAATTCGGCGCCTTGCTTGTTTATTTCCAGAGTCACTCCAGGGGCCCCACGAGAAACGATTGCTGCACACCCTGCTGGACCACTACAACGTCCTGGAGCGGCCCGTCGCCAATGAGTCCGATCCACTACAGCTAAGTTTTGGTTTGACCCTCATGCAGATCATCGACGTGGTGAGTGTCTGTTTCCCCAGTCCCGAAACTAATCCCACTTTCTGCAAGTCACGCTGTGTGATTTGTACTTATTATTTTGATGCCCAAAATATTATACTTTGCTTTGATTAAATTCGCTTGTGTACCTTTTCGTAGCCAATTGTACAACAGCACTTATTACGTTTTGTATCGAGTATACCCGAAATATTTAGTTTTTCTTTTATCATGCGTTTTTCTCAATTCCATAATATGATTTATTTCATATTACAAATAACTGATTTAGAACATTAGTCCTGTTATTTAAATGTGTTACGATGTTTTCATGTTTTACAACTGAATTTTTGACAGTGAATAGAAGATCTGTGTTCTTAAATGCGTCGCTCTCGTGGTCTTTCGACAGACAACGAAACTGCACTGGTTACCAGATGAATCAGTTGTATATATTTTGTATTGATATATCCATGTTACTTAAGACATATTGTCTAAAACTAGTCTGAAAGAGTACTCGAGTTAAATAACAGAAAATTATAAATAAATTAATTTTTGGAAATAATGCTGTAATTTTTGCTGTTTAGAGTACTTCAGCAGACATCTGTCTGCCATCGTGGAGAAAAGAACTTTTCTCTTTTTGCCTTTTTCAATATAACTTTAACGATATAATAATTTTCCTCTACAGGATGAAAAGAACCAAATCCTTACCACAAACGCTTGGTTAAATTTGGTAAGTTCTGTGTTGGTATAGGGATGTATGCGATAAGCCTCTATTACTCACGAAACTAGATGGTACAACTTAGTTAAATTGTGAACAAACTAAAATCCTATATTTCCTGTCTAAGCGATGCAATAAACGTTAAAGCTTATGCTATTGTTAAATCCTTTCAGAGCTACCGTAAATGGCAACAGTCACGATCTCCGATATTACTCCTCGAACATTCATGAAAATTCAGCCTCTCTTTTTTCAAAACGAACAAAAGCTGAAAACTTATGTTTCATTTGCAAACAAGACAAAATTTAGTTTCGTGTGCAAATGTGGCTATCTGTGCTATTGGCCGAACGATTTTTAAAACTGGCCTACAAGTTTTTTAATCTGTCTATACAAAATTTTTGATCGACGCTGAGCTTTCACGTGAAAGATTTGTGTCCCTGTCCACTTTCGAAAACAATATTTGCAAAGACAAAAAAATTTGGAGGCTGGTAATGCAGGCTTGGCAATAGAAATTAATTTTTGTTGCCAAGTCTCAATGCTTCAGTGTTGTCGAGCTTGTGAGAGATGGTCTCAATCTCTGGAAGCTTTTCAATTTGAAATTCACAGACATTTCTCTCACAAGGTCTATGCGTATGGTTTTGGTGTTTGCATTGTAACAATTGTAAACTAACATAAGCACATTTTCTTCTCATTGCATGTTAATAGGATGAGAAGAATCAGCTTCTAATAACAAACATATGGTTAAAACTGGTAAGTCAATTAACTCAAAACGAAACTTTTTAAACAAGAGGATAAAAAAAGTTGAGGCAAAGCGAAAATTTTAATTTAATTCATATGTGCTGAACGTCAAAAACGACTGACTTTCCACTAGTTTGTGTTTCGCTTATTCACAACTTTTTCTATCCTCGCTACCTAAATTATTCTTTTAACTTATTTGGGAGATATAACCGTTAGAATGAAAAAAGTCACTTGTTTGGCGTATGAAACCTGCATGGACATATTAAAAGAAACGCCAAGTATTCCACATACGTAGCTTGTCATTCTTGTCCGATATTTGCAAATATAATTTCTGTGTCGTATTGTTAATATTTTGCTTCAACTTACGCCATTTTGTAATTATGTCTCGTTCGTTACAATTTCCTGTATACTTAGGCAATGTAGATGCACTTTTCTATTTATTACCATTTTAACGACAATCAGAGGTTAAATAACTTCGTGTAAACCATTAGTATGTGAATTCACTCACAAATTAGAGACTACACCGCAGAACCCGTTTATACCCCTCTTAGACAGTAAATTGGTGCAATAATATGTGTTTAATAAGAAAAAATACAATTTTCACACTCATTTCTGTAAAGTCGTAGAAAATATCCGTTGATGCGGTTTGATTAAAAAATGTAGTAGGTCGTCAATTTAACATTACTCAGGTATTGGGAAGCCTTTTCGTGAACTGGCAAACACTACGTTTCATGGGATGGGCGTTAAGAAAAATTCTGAACTGAAAGATAATTTTAAATATCCCTGTAAAAAATAAAGGGTTTCTAAAAGTCTTATTTTAAGAAAGACTTTAAAGAAGACTCGTGTATGTATCTAAGATGAAATGAGATAAACAAACTTTAAATACCTCTGCTATAAACCAAAGAACACAAAGCGATAAAAATAATCAATACATATCTGATTAAAACTGTAGATGTATATTTCTGTTCTGCAAGTTTTACTTTGTATATAGTATTGTAAATATCTGTAGTGTATTACCTGAGGTAAGTAGCAGCAATATGGCATGCATTTGTAGTTCAAGACTAGTCGTACACCTACTGCATGGGAGTTAAGAAAGTAGTGTAACTATAGGCCTGTAGTTGCTTAGCCTGCAACGCTTAGTGAAGCTTCGAAGGAGGGACGACCTCTGCTTCCCGCGGTTTTCTGTCGGGAATTAATTAACGTCTTTTCTAAGTAAGATATCCTGCATGTCCGAAATTCCCTTTATAGAAATAACTATCCCCGAATGAACACACTACAGCGATCTCAGCCAGCTTCATGTTTGAAGTTTTGGCGACGAGAGTCTACCCGCGTTGATTACTCCTCTTGTTTCGGAACAGCGTCATGTAAAATAAGCCTACGTTTCGAGTATCATTGACTATGTCTTTAATGACACTACGTCCGTGCAGCTCTTCATTCTCAACAGGGTCTCAATCTCTCATATAGTTATGTAATTAGAGAGCCTTTGTAGTGTGCATTTCGAAGGCTTAGGTTCCTGTCCTCTCACCAACACCCTTTCCTGCTCCATTGGCGAACTATCCGAGGGAAAAAAAAAGTCCTATTCCGCCGTACGCACGAAGAAAACATACTTTTGGGCGCTCGGTATTGTGGTCTCCACCACACACATGCGCACACACTCACTCACTACACTCACACACACACGCACACACACACACACACACACACACACACACACACACACACACAATATTATGGGACAAGTATTACTGATACTCATAAAAAGGTAAATTTTATTATTAAAATACACAACATAACTTGGATGTCCCTTATATTGCACATGTCGTTAAACGTATCTAAAAAGGTTTACGAATTTGTAATTAGGTTCTCTTAGTTCAGTCCCCGTCAGCCGGACATGACAGTTACGTATGATAACACCAATTTCCGCTGACAACAGAGATCGGTTTAATGTTAGAAACTGGTATATCATTGCTTCTAAATATGCATACGAAACTATTATCGGATTTCGGAGAGTCGACAAAAATCGCTGTTTTATTTGGAATACCAAGATTCATACTGCACTCTGCAATCTCAGTCGATATCATAGACATGTGAAATCCTCCCACCCTCGTCTGTCGCAATTCATGCTAGCGATATTGACTTATGAGTCAAGTTACACCATAGGCTAACAGCACTTGAAGGGCTGATATTAGTGATGGACGGATATGTGCAGTACGAAAGTGCTGTGTGCACTGTGACTTCTCAAGCGCCTCAGAGTAATGCGAAGACATTGAACAATAAATGGCAGTACACTCATCTTAGTCACCAATACATTTTTTTATTTATCATCTCATTACGTGTTTCGGAATAGTCCCATCATAGAACATGTGGTATGAAACACACAATACAGATCACGATGTGGAGAGGCATACACGTGCATTGCAACAATGTAGTGAAGCTGAGAAACTGCGTGTTGTCCGTCGTTGCCTCATACTCCACTCCGAAACACCATCAGTGCCCAAAATAACACAACCAGTTCGAAGTGGCACAAAGTAAACAGTTTTACCAGTAGGTGGCCTTAGTGGCAGTACGCCTATGACAATCGCAAACTTATACAACACTTGTTTCAAGAAGTACTTGCCTTTTTTAACATACATGCTATGCTGTATATAAAAGGTGTGCTGTTAAATTAACCACCTTGAACAAGGCTGCAGTTATTACATTCCAAGCTGCTACATTCTGAACATCAGAAGTGACTCAAGTCGAAACAGCTCCGTACATAAATTTTATCCAAAACGTTAAAAGAAGTTTTAAGTGGTACATCAAAATTACAAACAGCTCAATAAATATGAGCCTTAAAATGTGGAAGGAAAGGAGAGCAGACAGTTAAAGTGTTCTTACAAGGCAGCACAACCAGTTATGCCCTGATAACTGGTAATGCTTGTAACATCGATATCGGCCATTACAGTTACGCTGCACAGACTGTCAGTAATTGTAGTTAAAACTTCCTACCAAAAAAAAGCCGTATTTGCAATGCTTCAGGGGTAAACCCACACATATAGCGAATAAGGGGCTGTTCAATATCCCAAATTCAACCAACTATTTAAACAACAGTATATGACAGTGAAATTGATAAAAAAAAACGTCTCTCGGGATTGGTTGAAATTTTGACTGTTATGCACTATTGTGTGCAGACAATGTAACTCGCATATACTGTTATTTACATTTTTCATTGAAACTGGCGTAGTGAACATGTACAATATTTGTGGGTTTAGTCACAGCAGGCTGAAGCACTGCAGCTATGGCCTTGCAGAAAGGAATTTTTAACTATAATTATTGTTGTGGAGAAATTGTAATGACCGATGTCGATGCTGCAAGCGTTACCTGGTAACAGGGCATCACTGGCACTGCTCCCTTGTACACACACACTAAGTGTCCGCGCTGCTTTCCTTCTACATTTTAAGGCTCATGTTTATTCAGCTGTTTGTCGTTTTGATCTGCCACCTAACATTGCTTTTAGCGTTTTGGAAGGAATTTATGTGCTACGCTGTTTCACAATCTAACAGCTTCGAATATAGTATCTGCAGCCTTGTTGCAATGTGATTATTTTATTAATAAAACATTTATATACTGCATAGTATGGTTAAATAATACATGTACTTCTTTTACAGGCGACAGCGTAGTGTGCATTGACATTGACTGATACGTTTCTCAGCTTCACTGCGTTTTTTAGTGTATGCCTGTTAATATCTTGTCTTGCATCGGATCTTTCATACCACAGTTCTGATGACGGAATCATCCAGAAACACAACATGAAATTATGAATAAGAAAGTATATTGGCGACCAAGACCATTGTATTGCCAATCAGTGCTAAGGATACCCGCTGATCTCCTGAGAGACTGCTTCTTTAAAGTAACGAAACACAGAAATGCTCCCCGCCTAATTTTCAAGTGGTAAAACTTCAAATAAAAATTAAAAGCTGCTATCATTTGAGCACATCAGCCTTGAGTTCAACTTCTGTCTGCTCAACGCAACACACAAAGTTATACGATAATTAGAGTATTGTGCAGCTAGTTCCAAAAAAATTGAACTGTACCGAAACACAGTGCGATAAATTGTTGTGATGGAGACCACATACTACGAGGTGCATTCAAGTTCTAAGGCCTCCGATTTTTTTTCTAATTAACTACTCACCCGAAATCGATGAAACTGGCGTTATTTCTCGACGTAATCGCCCTGCAGACGTACACATTTTTCACAACGCTGACGCCATGATTCCATGGCAGCGGCGAAGGCTTCTTTAGGAGTCTGTTTTGACCACTGCAAAATCGCTGAGGCAATAGCAGCACGGCTGGTGAATGTGCGGCCACGGAGAGTGTCTTTCATTGTTGGAAAAAGCCAAAAGTCACTAGGAGCCAGGTCAGGTGAGTAGGGAGCATGAGGAATCACTTCAAAGTTGTTATCACGAAGAAACTGTTGCGTAACGTTAGCTCGATGTGCGGGTACGATGTCTTGGTGAAACAGCACACGCGCAGCCCATCCCGGACGTTTTTGTTGCAGTGCAGGAAGGAATTTGTTCTTCAAAACATTTTCGTAGGATGCACCTGTTACCGTAGTGCCCTTTGGAACGCAATGGGTAAGGGTTACGCCCCCGCTGTCCCAGAACAAGGACACCATCATTTTTTCAGCACTGGCGGTTACCCGAAATATTTTTGGTGGCGGTGAATCTGTGTGCTTCCATTGAGCTGACTGGTGCTTTGTTTCTGGATTGAAAAATGGCATCCACGTCTCATTCATTGTCACAACCGACGAAAAGAAAGTCCCATTCATGCTGTCGTTGCGCGTCAACATTGCTTGGCAACATGCCACATGGGCAGCCATGTGGTCGTCCGTCAGCATTCGTGGCACCCACCTGGATGACACTTTCCGCATTTTCAGGTCGTCATGCAGGATTGTGTGCACAGAACCCACAGAAATGCCAACTCTAGAGGCGATTTGTTCAACAGTCATTCGCCGATCCCCCAAAACAATTCTCTCCACTTTCTCGATCATGTCGTCAGACCGGCTTGTGCGAGCCCGAGTTTGTTTCGGTTTGTTGTCACACGATGTTCTGCCTTCATTAAACTGTCGCACTCACGAACGCACTTTCGACACATCCATAACTCCATCACGACATGTCTCCTTCAACTGTCGATGAATTTCAATTGGTTTCGCACCACGCAAATTCAGAAAACGAATGATTGCACGCTGTTCAAGTAAGGAAAACGTCGCTATTTTAAGTATTTAAAACAGTTCTCATTCTCGCCGCTGGCGGTAAAATTCCATCTGCCGTATGGTGCTGCCATCTCTGGGACGTATTGACAATGAACGTGGCCTCATTTTAAAACAATGCGCATGTTTCTATCGCTTTCCAGTCCGGAGAAAACAAATCGGAGGCCTTAGAACCTGAAAGCACCTCGTATGATGGCAGAAAGATAGGACCATCTTGCAACACGATGTAGTCACCAGGGAGATCAAGCATATATTTAACCACAACTTCTACAATGAAGCAGTTACGTAATGAAGCAGAGCCACAATTTACAGTCCAGTTTAAATCGCGAATGTATTCCTCCGTGCTGCGTCACTGAATTCTTCCTGCCGACTAAGCCACCGCGATTACAAGGTTGCTGCATCTTGGCGTATTTAACTGACAGCTATTAGGCTGCACCTGGAGCATGAGGTTATCCTTAGAGCCGAAAAACACAGCGTTGAAACCTTGTAACGCTAATCATGAACAGTGGACGGACAAAAGTTTTAATGCCATTTTGCACAATTTTCTTGTGATCGCTTTTCGATTCGAAGATACTTCACGCATTTTTACAACACAAACCAAATACGTGACCACCCCGACACAGCCGAAGGGACAGAGAAAGCGACTTTCCGAAGATAATCGAAACAGGAACTGCATGGGATAGCGTTTACTGCGGCGATAAACATCGAAGACTTTCATTCCAGTGTTTCAGCATGCTTCGGCGCACTATTCGCGCTAAAAAATTTTTTTAAAAATGCTGTTTACAGTATGCATCTCAGTTAGAAAAATTGTACACATAGGTCGTGTCGTTAGGAGAACAGAGACGTAAATAAAGACAGTGGCCCTAACAACAGAACGTTTCTGAGTGTATTGTATGTTCAAACTTCGGGAGTTACATACACCAAACCTGGAAATGGCATTAATTAATTAAAAAAAGCCTTTTGTCGCTCTGTTGATGACTGTGACAAATGTGTTAGGTTTCAAGCGATCCTTCAGTTGAGAGCTTATTCATGATCAGGACGACTGCAATAGGAATTCAATAATTATGTGTCGGTACAAGGAAGGAAATGTCCTTCGTAAGTGCAATGCTGGTGAAAGCTGGGAAATTTTGTGAATTACACGACTTACGGGAAAACAACCAACAAGAAGGCAGAAAATATTCACAAGAACTGTGTTTTTACCCAAAGAGATAAGGCGGGTTCTAAATGAAATTGAAGTAAAAGAATACCGAAGAGTCACTGTACCTTACGAAAGTAAATTCTTCACATCCATCAATTACTTAACACTGCATGTCAAATGGTGATAAAAGCATCATATGTAGACTGAAATATGTTTTGTTCTCTGAACACTGTATCCTGAAATTTCCTCTGGTAACTTTCTTGTAATCACGTAATACATACATGGACTGATAGGAGTGGGTCTGGTAAACTTTTACAAAATTAATTCTTCCTCTTCTTCTTCACTTCACGGAGTAGGTATACAGTCTGATCCTTCTTCACTGACGCTATCTGTCCATCGGATATCCTAACCCGCTCTTTCATGTTAGTGTGTTTGGTTCAAAATGGCTCTGAGCACTATGGGACTCAACATCTTAGGTCATAAGTCCCCTAGAACTTAGAACTACTTAAACCTAACTAACCTAAGGACATCACACACACCCATGCCCGAGGCAGGATTCGAACCTGCGACCGTAGCAGTCCCGCGGTTCCGGACTGCAGCACCAGAACCGCTAGACCACCGCGGCCGGCTGTTAGTGTGTTTGACTGATATTTAACCTCATTCTCTTGATAAGTTGCTCTCAGTTTATGCGTCTTTGCTACATTTTTTCATTTACAGTGTATAAGTACTTTGTTCTCTTATAATATTGTTTTACATTTGATTTCTGATGGTACATCCTTTAATTTTCATTAAAAATTTCATTTCAGCCGACTGTATTCTTTTTTTTCCTTAGTAAATGTCCAAGATTCGCTCTTTATTTTAGTGCAGGGGTAGCCATCACTTAGTACCGTTCCTTGTCTCGTCACTGTATGAGACATTCAATTTATTGGTGACATCGTTTGTATATTCTTAACTATTAACACAGCCTAATAGCTGAAAGTATGCCACTCGTTTCACTGATCGTCTCTCCAGTACTACGTCGCACCGTGCTGGAAATTTCCGTTTGAATGCCAATACTTTAGTGTTTTTTACTGAACATACAACGCTCACTCTTATGAAGAAAAGGTGCCTACGGGTGTAAAGGATAGAGTACACCTTCCCACTTCAGGCGGCTGAAACTGTCCTCCAGGGTATCCGAATCATGCCATACGACTTTACTTTACTTCAGTGAAAATTTTAGGTGATACCTCTCACGTATTTCAGTTCGGATATGTACTGAAAACTGGAGGTCGTTATATGCCTTGTAAAGAACCGTTTGTTTTCTGAATAATTTTCTGTCGTCTGAATAATTATTTAATGAAAAAAAGAACTCCGTCTTCAGGCCACGAGTGGCCTACCGGTACCATCCGACCGCCGTGTCATCCTCGTTGGAGGATGTGGGGTCAGCACACCGCTCTCCCGGTCGTAAGATGGTATTCTTGACCGAAGCCGCTTCTATTCGATCGAGTAGCTCCTCAATTGGCATCACGAGGCTGAGTGCACCCCCAAAAATGACAACAGCGCAGGGCGGCCTGGATGGTCACCCATCCAAGTGCCGACCACGCCCGACAGCGCTTAACTTCGGTGATCTCACGAGAAAGCAGCGGGTAATTCATTAGACTACCTTACCGCCCATATGAGTGACCTGCAGCTGTTTCTCGGACGTATGTGAGTGTCACGCACAGGTTAATTTCATTCAGAAATATTTAGACAACTGCGCGGATAAAAACTGAGCTGAAGGAAATTCGTAGATACGAACAGTCAGGCCCATGGTTTCTTCAAGGTTTCAACTTGTTTGAGGTCTCTTCCATCATTTACCATATGTGCTTTTCTAAAAATTCTAATGTCTGAACGTCCATCATTTTTTCCCTTTCTCCATCTGCTGCTCTTTCCGGTGCCACCATAACTAATCCTCGATGTCGTCATCTGGTAAGGTAAACTTCTTCCCTCTCCATTTGGTTTTCGTACTTCTTCATTTCGTGCACTGTCCGTCCACTTGTGTTATAACATACTTAGATAACACCACATTTCAATTACCTCCTGTCGCCTTCTCTACAAATTCTAGCAATCCAGTTCTCACTTTCTTGCTATTATTGTTTGATAAAAAGCATCCAGACGCCTGCCAGTGGATATTTAATATGCGGTGTTCAAAATATCCACGCGTGTACTGCCGGTCTACAGTGTCCAACGGGCACAATATTTCGGCGATCATACATGTCGCCATCATCAGGTGAACTGACGGACTGAGCTCCTGTGAACTCTTGGTAAAGAGAAGGGCTGACGGCACCCTAGGTCATGTCAAGAGAAGGTCTGACGGCACCCTAGGTCATGGGGTGTATCGGAAGACACTGATCTGTATTTGCAAGCAGACAGCTGCCACCACCCTTCACAGAGGAATGGGATACTTAAAACTCTAGTACATAGGGCGCGCACTATCTCTGACGCAAGGAGTCTACCCCAGGAATTGCAATATCTGAGAACTGTATTTCGAAAAAATGGGTACTCAGAGTGGCAGATTCAACGTGCCCTCCGCCCAACCACTACAGCACAACGTGTGGAGATGGATGAAATCACGAGGGAGGAGGTAGGCACTGCGTTTATTCCATATACAGGCGCACTCTCGGGGCGCCCGCATTTTGAAGAAACATCGGGTCGGAACTGTGTTTTGTCCTCCGAATAAAACTCGTGCACTGGTGGGGAGCGCCAAAGATGACCTCGGTTTGAGGAAGACCGGCGTGTACCAGATTCCGTGTCAATGTGGCAAGTCGTATATTGGTCAGACGCTGCGTACCGTCGAGGATCGATGCCGTGAACACCAGAGGCACACTCGAGTGATGTATCCGAGCAAGTCGGCGGTCGCTGAACATTGTTTGTCGGAAAATCACGCTATGGAGTATGAACGCACGAGGATTCTGGTACAGACGTCGAGATACTAGGTCAGCGTTGTTAGAGAGGCCATCGAAATTCGCGCCAATGACGACCTCATAAACCGTGACTGCGGCTATAATCTTAGCAAGGCTTGGGAACCAGCGATTGGGTTAATCAACAGTAAATAGAGCAAACGTATAGTTGTGGACTAAGGCGGACAGAGCCATCACTCCGACGTCATCTCAGACGCCTTCGCAATCTCTTCCACCGCGCGACCGTGGCGCGGGGCAAGGACTGCGGAGGGAGCGCGCCGCGGGCGGGCGGAGCCTATCGGCTGCCGCCACGACCGAACCCAGTTCCCTCTGAGCAGCCATAGCGTACGGATCTCCGTGCCGGCACGTTCACAGGAGCTCAGTCCGTCAGTTCACCTGATGATGGCGACATGTATGATCGCCGAAATATTGTGCCCGTTGGACACTGTAGACCGGCAGTACACCCGTGGATATTTTGATTATCAAATACGCCGAGAGAAACTTAAGAACCACAATATGGCGTGTGTCCACCCTCAGCCTGTATGACAGCTTCAAATTTGCTGGGGACCCTTTTAGTAAAGAGTCTGAATGTCTGTGGAGGAATGGCGGACCTCGATTCCTCAAGAGCCGAAATCAGAGTAGGTAATGAAGCTGGACGGTGGGGTCTGGAACGAAGCCGACCTCCTAACTAATCCTAAAGATGTTCCATTAGTTTCAAGTCAGGACTCTTGGCAGGCCAGTCCATTTCATGAATGTTATTGCCGCACAGATGTGAGGTGCTTTGTCATGCTGAGCAAACAGTCAACGTCTCCCAACCGTCCCTCTGGTGTACGCAGTGCACAATGCTGAAACTTCTGTTCATGTCGTATTGCGTTTAGCGTCTTCGTAAGCGCAATAAGGGCATCAAACCCTAACCACTGAAAACACCTCCATACCGTAAGAGTGCCTCCTCCGTTCTTCACTGCTGCAGCAGACTGGGTCTGTCAGGAGAGCTCAGCGACTGCGAACGTAGACTAGCCATTGAATGCCACCTGGATAATGACAGAACTCTGTCCATTTCCAAATATTATTTCTTTTGAGTAAAGATAGAAGATGTGGACTGTTAAGAAGGTGGTAGGATACAAATTTCCTGAAGAATGAAGATAGACCAAGAAAGGCTTTGAGTTGTTTACGGTTCTGTGGGGATGGAAAATTCTTAATTGCATCAATTTTTCTTGAGTCTGGATAAATGCCTTCAGTTGATATGATGTGACCAAGGAATTTGATTTCTCTCCTCCCTAATTTCGTCTTTGATAAATTGATAGTGACACCTGCATCAGAAAATTTAGTCAGAAGTTGCTTCAAAAGATGAACATGTTCTTCCCAAGTAGTGGTGGCAATGACAATGTCGTCAACATAAACTGTGATTTGCGATAACAATTGTGGTCCATGAACAGCATCTAAGGTTTCAATAAATACTCCAGCACTCACTCGTAGACCAAAGGATAAACACAAAATTGATAACTACGTCCCTACATAGAGATGCAGTGTATTTCCGGCTGTTTTTATGGAGGTTCACCTGCCAAAACGATGAGCGGAGGTAGATATTGGTTGAATACTGTACATTATGAAATTTTAAAAGTTGGTTCTTCCAAATTTATAGCTCGTGTGTTGATTGGGATTATGACTTTGTTAATTTCTCGTGCGTCCAGCACTAACCTTACACTACCATCCTCTTTATTAACTGCTAGGAGCGGACTGCAATATGGTGAATGTGACCTTTCAACAATACCCCAAGCTTACATTCTTCAATCTCTTTCAAAACTGCGGGTTTCTTTGACCAAGGAATATTATAATATGTTCTACAGTATGTTTTGTGTGGTTTAACATCCATCTCATAAGTATAGCCTCTAATAATTCCAGGTTTCTCCACAAATACCTCAGCAAATTGCTGCAAAACTTCAAGTAACTCAAGTTGTTGTTTTTCGTCAGATATTCAGATTCTGCGCATTTCTCATATAAATCATTACGTTTAATTCCCTGAGATACAGCTTCATTAAAAGTTAAATCTCATATGTTTGTTGCTGGTGGATACACAAAATGTAACTGTTCAAACTTACCTTGTTTACTGTTTAAGTTTTTACCCTGTGTTGACTCTATTGTCAGTTGTTGTTGGTTTACGGTTCAATGACATTTCCCTTTTCCTAAATCTATGATTGCTTGATATTCATTCAAAAAGTCAGTTCCTAATATGCAATGCATAACTAATTTATCTACTACCAGAAAACTGTAATTGAGTGGTATATTTGAAAATATCAAGTTAATTAGAGCTTGAAATTTCACGTTCTTTGTTTTGTTACCGGTGGCACTTATAATGTGACAGTTCTGTACTGGCAATGTTTGTATGTTCATTATTTGTTTGAGTTCATTATATAAAGACATTGAAATGACACTTGCTGCTGCTCCTGTATCTAACATTACTTCCACTTCATAACTACCAATCATAACTCGTGTTATAGCCTGAATAATCTTCTTTGTTTTACTGGTACTATTAAAATCTACATCCTGATATAGTTATTTTTCTATTTTCTTACTGTCATCATATCGGAGAAAACAAATTGTCGGTTCCGTTGCGCTCTGCTCCCTATCGACCGTAACTCGAGCGCTTAGCTCGGTCGTCGTTCGTTTTCGGCAAATTCGGCTGTTGCTGCGGGTTGGGTTCATTGCCCAACTCAATAATATTTACATTTCTGTCGCGCGTCACCCAAGTATCAGCTGTTTGGTTGTTGAAATTACCTCGCGTCGCATTGGGAGTTCCGATAGGTAGGAATTGAGGGTTGCTGTATTGCATGTGTCGTGGCGGTGGTCCATTGTGATTTCCCTATACATTATTTCGCCCATGACTGTAACTGGTATTGTCATTACTATTATTCCTGAATTACATGTTTGGATGTTGTTGTATGTTGTTTCTCAGAAAATAACCTGGATGGTACCTGTTATCCTCTCTTCTTTGATCTCTATGATTTCGGTTCCTTCTTCTGTTGTTGTTATTTTGACTATAACTGTTATTGTTCTGATTGTAATTACTGTTCAGATAACAATTATAGTAATAAGTACCGTTTCCTTGCCAATACTGCGAGTTGTTTCTCCTAATATTGAAGGGATTTGTCCCACTGTAGTGCGAATTGTTTCTTTGAGTGTTTTGTTGTGGTGTCGGAGGCGGATTCCAATAGCCTCTGTCATTTCTGTTGTTGTGCGTACGCGAATTGCTTGGATGGATCGGATACAATTGATTGAAATTCCTGATCTCATCTCTGTAAACAACATCCATCTCATCAACATAACTGAAAAAATTCTTTATGTTGTCCTCGGTCACTCCCATTAATTTATCACGGTAAGGAAGTATTCTAATTACGTCTAGTAAATCTGCTGGTTTTGTCCAATATAATGTTTTGTCTAGGTAGCGTTCAAAGTATTGACGTAAAGTCTCTTTCTACGGGTTGTAAATTTCTGGATTGTATACTTCTCGTTTTAAACTGTGCTGTTCTGTGATCGACCAGAATTCCTCAAGAAATGCTTGTTCAAACTCTTCAAATGTTAAACATCGTCTTTTCATTGCTGCTCCCCTCCTAGCTGCTCTTCCACGTAACAAATTTGTAACATATCGAATTTTATCAACTTCTAACCAATGCCTCGGGAAAATACCGTCAAAAGAGCGGATGAAAACAATCGGATGCACTTTGTATTTCTCATCACATGAAAATGTCTGAATGTATCCATGTCGTACTAATGTTTCATCAGCTACTCCCGATGGTATTATGGGTCCTGCATTTTGGGTCAAACTGTGCATAGTATGTGGTGATGTCTGATAGTAATTTTGATTTCGTGGTAGCATTGAAAATTGTTCATTGGGATTTGTATCACTCATTGGTAATCCTATTTTCGGCTGTGTGCAGGGTCTAGCATTATTCGGATTCTCATTTGTGTTTTGATTGCCTGTTATGGGTTTTGGTATCACTGACAAACTTGGTATTACATTTTCTTTAAGTTTACGTACCTCTTTCTGAATATTATCTGTTTCTCCCTTTACTTGTTCCTTTGTCTTATCTAAAATGATCTGTGTCATTGTCTCAAACTTCTCATCTAAATAATCATCACATAATTTGCATTCATGTACAAGTTTGTCTGCTAGAGTTGTTAGAGTTGTGTCATTCTTTAAAGATGCTATATCTGCTCTGTCTTCAAGTTTTTCTAACTTTTCCTGTAAGGATTTCTGCTCCAATGTTACATTATTTAATCTGTCTGAAACGTCTGTAATCGTCAGGTCTAAGTGTTCTTGGTTTGTTTTTACGGAATTGTGTGACTGTCGTAATTCGTCAACTTGGGCGCTGGTTTTCTGTTGTTCAAAATCTACTGTTAACAATTTCTCATTACATCGTTGTATGTCAGTTTTTGTCTCGTCACTGAATTCCATAAATACCTTTTCTTGTCTCGTAACCTTGTCTGATACGTCAGTAAATTTCCTTCCAAGACTACTGGTGGTTTCTGTCAAGTCGGCAATTTGTCTCGATTGTTTTTCAAAATTTTGTTTTATGTCCCGTGTCAGTTCATTGAATTTAGTGTCAAATTTCCCAATGTCACGTTTTAAATTGTCCTCTAAAGCGTCAAATCTTTTGTCTAAAGTGACGACGTTTATTGTCTATGAATTTGGTTCAAATGGCTCTGAGCACTATGGGACTTAACATCTGTGGTCATCAGTCCCCTAGAACTTAGAACTACTTAAACCTAACTAACCTAAGGACATCACACACATCCATGCCCGAGGCAGGATTTGAACCTGCGACCGTAGCAGTCGTGCGATTCCGGACTGAGCGCCTAGAAGCGCGAGACCACCGCGGCCGGCTGTCTATGAATTAAATGCATTAGAATACAATCAGCTGACCGAACTGAACGCTGGGTTGCAAGGACAGGGAAGGAAGCGCATCTGTTCACGCTAAAGGGGGGAAAAAATAATTCTGTGAATTCAGTTCAGTTCGTAGCTTTTTCAGCCATACATCAAAACTACAGGGTTATTACAAATGATTGAAGCGATTTCACAGCTCTACAATAACTTTATTATTTGAGATATTTTCACAATGCTTTGCACACACATACAAAAACTCAAAAAGTTTTTTTGGGCATTCACAAATGTTCCATACGTGCCCCTTTAGTGATTCGGCAGACACCAAGCCGATAATCAAGTTCCTCCCACACTCGGCGCAGCGTGTCCCCATCAATGAGTTCGAAAGCATCGTTGATGCGAACTCGCAGTTCTGGCACGTTTGTTAGTAGAGGAAGTTTAAACACTGAATCTTTCACATAGCCCCACAGAAAGAAATCGCATGGGGTTAAGTCGGGAGAGCGTGGAGGCCATGACATGAATTGCTGATCATGATCTCCACCACGACCGATCCATCGGTTTTCCAATCTCCTGTTTAAGAAATGCCGAACATCATGATGGAAGTGCGGTGGAACACCATCCTGTTGAAAGACGAAGTCGGCGCTGTCGGTCTCCAGTTGTGGCATGTGCCAATTTTCCGCGGGCTACGCGTGAAACTTGCCCGCACGCGTTCGCTCACTGCAGGCCGACCCGTTTATTTCCCCTTACAGAGGCATCCAGAAGCTTTAAACTGCGCATACCATCGCCGAATGGAGTTATCAGTTGGTGGATCTTTGTTGAACTTCGTCCTGAAGTGTCGTTGCACTGTTATGACTGACTGATGTGAGTGCATTTCAAGCACGACATACGCTTTCTCGGCTCCTGTCGCCATTTTGTCTCACTGCGCTCTCGAGCGCTTTGGCGGCAGAAACCTGAAGTGCGGCTTCAGCCGAACAAAACTTTATGAGTTTTTCTACGAATATGTAGTGTGTCGTGACCATATGCCAATGAATGGAGCTACAGTGAATTTATGAAATCGCTTCAATCATTTGTAATAGCCCTGTATTTCCTGGTTGGCCGCACCAACTTTGCAGCTGAAAAATACGAGATTCCTCCGCTTTCTAAAGGGTTTTCAGAGGCATTGTTCCTTTAATTCGTGATGTTTATTCTTGTGTTATCACCTAACCTTAAAACCTACTACAAACTTGAAAGTCAAAAGCATTCATTTGGATCTGAATGCTGGACAGGAAATTCGTATGTAGAAAATCTCAGACGAACCATACTCTCTGGATAAAAAGTTCTCGGTTAACTTGCCGCGTCAAACTCGCGGTGATTAAGGCACTCATCGAAAGCTTGGCATTTTACCGTATTTGAAGCGGCATGTTAGCCGGGAAGTTTTTGTCCAACGACTCTGTCGCGTAAGGCTTCGTAGCCCAACTATACTCCCTCGTACACTGTAATTAGGAGTCTTGAGGAGTTCGATGTTCCTACTACACGCTTGTCCACCCATCGGCTTAGAGGTAATGCGGACTACTGGGAATGACGTAAGTGACGATTGCGATTTAGACAATGAACATTATAGCTGTCAGCATTGACTGATAACGCCAGTAGTTTACGTAACAAATAACTAAGGGCTTCCTACTGCAACTATTAAAGCAGATTTTAGGTGAAAGATTTCTACTAAGTTTTGTTACATCCAAGTTGAAATTTCAAATGGAATGCAAAAAATGAATAACGTTTCATGTAATGTGGCTGGCAAAATAAATCGAACTGCCAGATAGCTACGAAGGCATTGAAATCACGTAACTCACAGTCAAAGAGCGTATCCTGTGTCTCTCATCGTTTAAGGTATGTTGCAGGAACATGAACCTACAATCCAGAAACTACCCTCCTGGCGAAATACAACAACTAATGTGCTACATAAACTGTACGCTCAGGCGGCCTTCGAAGTGCTCGTTCGCCAATTTGCACACCTCGCTGTTGGTTACAAAGGATGACTTACTCGTTCGTTTGTCGTGTAGTTCTGACTTCATTCACGTGTTGGCGCCGTATGTTCTTACAGGATTGCGTTGCAAATCGAGGTTTTCTCTGTAATACACTTTCTGGGCGGAATCTCTTTACACCAGTGGGTTACCCGAAACCTTTTAGTACTCCTACGATCTTTTCTTCGGGAGTTACCTTGCCATTTCGTTCGCCAATGACTTGATGACCACGAATAAACAAACATAACGTGTCTTGAAACGTCCTGGTAGATAAAAACTGTGCTGCACTGATAATAGAACCCGGGGACTTTGTCTTTCTCGGGCAATGAATACGCCTAAATGGATGGTAAGAGTATTGCTCCAGAAAGGCAAGGTTATGGGCGCGTTTCTGGTCCGGCACAAACTTTTAACCTGTCACGAAATTTCAAAACAGCGGATACTCCGCCGAGTAGTGAGAGATTCATTCTACATAAGTTGTTTCGTTGTCATTAGCCGTTGTTGCAGTAGGTAAAGTGCGTACTGGAATAATTTATTTTGGAGAACAGTCTGCCCCCCCCCCCCCCACCCCTTCCCATCGCGAGCAGCCTCCTTCGTTTGCGCTGTGTTTCCTTGCGTTGTTACGGTACCATCGGCTGTAGTAAGTGTGTAGAGAAGTAGTTTCATTGCTGACAAGTAAGCTAGACGGGCCGGCGCGGGCCGCCTCGGGGTCACGGGGCCGCGTCGACGTGCGCGTCAGCGGCGCCGTGCTTCGGGCGGCCGGCCCCGGGCCGCCCCCAACCTCCTGCCCGCTCCCTCACCCGCAACCTTGTTTTGTTTCTCTTGTTGGTCCTCAGGAGTGGAACGACGTGAACCTCAGGTGGAACTCGTCAGAGTTCGGCGGCGTCAAGGACTTGAGGATACCGCCGCACCGCATCTGGAAGCCAGACGTGCTAATGTACAACAGGTATGGCAGCGGACGTGCACTCCTCTAGCCCTCGCGCACAACACTCACGACTCACTCGTAGTGATCGGGACTTCGCCGAACTCTGCCAGGACTTTCTTTCCGTTTTATGCTGCGCGCCACCAACACACCTTTTCCATCCATTCGTTTTTACCTGTGAAGAGTGCAAATGAGCTTGCCTCTTTACTCTCAAAATTTGTAAAATCCTGGAAGTGGATAGCTTTAAATATGTTTGTTGCCAAAATACGTTGACACTCAACTTATTCATATAATAAGGTTACCTTCGCAGACAGTAAGCACACTGGGCTATATATTAATCAAACTGGTTACTTTGGTGCATTCGTAAGCCACGACACTGAAGTGGTATATGCTTGTGTCAGTCAAAAATCATCACTTAAGATAATTCCATGTGGAGAAACGTCAGATTGGCACAAAGGAGCTATCGTGTGTTGGACGTGCCCGTGACCACACCGTGAATGAAATTGCTCGTTTTGTTGATATATCTATGCGTGCTTCCAATGTGTTTACAAGGAACGGTTACAAGTTGCAGGCATGTAACACGGCGTAAGACGAGTTGTCGTAAAACAGATCGTAACCTAGAGGGACCAGAGACGAATGTCATGTTTTGTCAGTGACAATCGGTTTCAAACTCGACAAGAATTGCTGCCGTCAGTTAGTGCAAGTCCCTCTCAGCTAGTTGCCGACACTGCGAAGTAACCTTCATGCAATGGATGTTTGAAACCACGTATTATGTACAATGCCGTTGCTCACAGCCGCACATAAGACTACCAGTTTTCAGTGAACCGTCTCTATTCAGATGATGCACCGACAGTTGAATGAGACGCAAAGCCGGAGTATGTGAAAGGCGTATTTGTGGCCCGAGGTGGCTCTCTGGTAGTTTGGCTGTGTTTCACGTACCATTAAGTCGTTCCGCTCGTTCAGGTTACCGCAAACACAAAAAAGGATGTTTATTTCAACATGTTCGGTGACGAATTGTTGCCCTTTCTTCTGTATATTCATGATGAGTATGCTGTGGACACTCCCTCATCCGAGATGACAACGGCCGTGTTCACATGCCTGGGCGCAAACGTTCCTGATTGACGAACACTCCAGCACCCTATGGCACCTTGGCTGGCCTACTAAGTCACCCAATCGTAATACTACAGAAAACGTATGGGACTATTTGGAAGGGAGGGTGAAACGTAGCAATCAACATTCCTGCTCTTCAGGATCCTATTAGCGATGGTTTCAGCTGGATTGTCATACCTGACCCGAAATGGGGCCATTTTCAAGGCTAGAGCCTGATTTGGACAGTGAACTATTAGCATGATGTCTCTTAGGAAATTGGCTAATATTTGGCCTGGTGTGCTTGGCTACAAAATTAAACTGCAGTAGAACGAAAAATGAAATTTGGCGAATGCCGATTGTTGAACAAGGCGCATCGAAAACAGTGGGAATAGCTGATGATTGGATTCCTCAGGTAAGAACCGGTACGAAATTTTATATCCGCATGAATTTGGAATAGTTTAGTTTCATACTTACAAGAATTCCATATTAATACGTATGCAACTCTTCTTTAAACTTGTCACTTGGTGAATTTTTCGAATGGTTCAAGTGTGTATCTTACAGGTGACTAGTCCTAAGCGCGTTGCTATGGCTTCATCTTTGGCAGATGTGGCTTCATACGTCGGTTTGTCCGCAATACTATGTAAAGAAATTTGATAGGTAAGGCGAGAGGGAGAGTTAATTTGTTCCTTATCTACCTATCCATCCACCATTATTATGTGCCCTAAGATGCATTCGGATTCACACTGTCGAGTGTACTGCTGCGACATTATCCCTCTTGCCTGCTAGAATCATTCCATCCTAGTGAACATAAGAAATTTATTACAATAATTCATACATTTTTCAAGAACCAGATGAAACACACTCATTTGCGACAGTAGCCATAAAGACTGTGTCATAACTCGGAAAATAATAATTTCCGGACACATGTTGTTACTGCTTTTCTGCTTATTATTGCATGAGGATTCCGATTCATCGCACTTGCTCACTATTTTCGATTTACCTTGTATATATTCCTAATATTTCGTTTATAGTAAAGAAGATACAAATGATGTAGGGGAATGACTTATTTACAATTGCACACTTTTCCGATTGGGTTAAGACGAAGACCAATTGCAAGATCTGACGTCAGTTGTAAAAATACTGTAAAAGTTAGAGACCTCAGCTATAGAATTTCAGTTTTCTGTTGAGTCAGACAACATTTCCGATCTCCTAGAAAAGTATCATGCTAGTCCTCTGCTTGTTTCATTAGTGTAATATTAACAAAAAGTGAGATCCATAAAATGAAAGTGCCACAAATATTCAGACGAGGGTTTGCTAGCAACTATGTTTCTATCTGAAAAAGTAAAACGGAACGAAAGGAAAATGGCATGAATAGATAATCCACATGTATTGTTTTTGGAAATGTGAGAATTTAATATAAACGATGAACATTGTTTTCAGGGTCAAGTTAAAAGAAAATACTACATAGTACTGTAAGGAACGAAACAAGTAAGTTTTTCATATACACATGTGGACTGAGGAGATGAGAAATTCAACTCAGGATGAAAACAAATTCGGTATTCAAGCCAATAGAGATATTCTGGAGAATCGATCAGTCAGCCGACTATCTAATATCGAGAGCAAATGTGTGGATAACTGTATAAAGCAACAAGTCCTTCCATTAAGGACGATATATATATATATATATATACAGCATTTACCCGCTTAGACAAATAGCATCCTTGCTTAAATTCTGCCACCACACGCAATCAACTATATACAGGCTTCATATTAGCTGTAGCTACTAGCATGAGCTATTATTTGCACTTTTCTTGGTCTTTGGCTAAGGAGCAAAGATTTCAGCTGTTTATTAAGTAACTAGAAGGTTTATTTCATCTATTGTACATAAAACGGAGTTGCCTGGAACTTGTTCTCAATACTCATTTTGTGTCTTGATTTTAATTTCTTGCTGTCGCTGCGACGAACCGTGGAGAGAGAGAGAGAGAGAGAGAAAATCGGAAGGCGAGGGCCCCGAGAAGGGAAGTACCTTCTTTCCAGAATACCTCTATTGTGTCCTGAGCGAGCGAGAATGTGTGTGAGAGTATGGCTGTAGGATGGACACAGCACGTGCGATCAACAACGGCCACCGTCACCTCGTACCGGCACCTCCGCTTGCCTTTCTTGGGTTTCTATCTGTCTCTATCGGTAGGACTAGACAACAACAATCAGGGTATGTAACGCTTCCTCTCTCTCCCATTGTCATTTAAACACCATTTCAATAAATTGAAAAGCAACCAGACTTAAATGGAATGTGATAGTGCCATTATTAAAAATAACTTACCTCCTTTTGTGCCCTGAGACAGAAAAAAAAGAAGAGATGAAAACAATATGATAACACATTTAGCTGGCATGCATTCATTCACATTTCGAACTTGCTTAATTTCATATACGATCTGTCATTTTCTGAGCAAAATAGTAAACTAGAATGTATTGACTAAAAAAAAAAGGTTAACTTTAAAATTACGTTACCTTTCATTTGCCATTTTATAAATTTCGTGTTCTTCTCATAACAGACACAGTTAAATTAACTGTTGCAGTTGTGCTTAAGGAAAAATTAAGGTAAATCCACTAGAATTCTCTTTTCCATGAAACAAAAAAACTACACATTAAAACGTACTTATCTACTTCTAACTAGCAGTTCTTAATCTGAAACAATATTAAAACGAAGTGTCTAAATATTTCGCAGGACTGGCAGGCTGACAGGCATTGAAGACGGTCAGGACGACCTCGTCTCTCACCAGATGGCTCTGCGGACGCTCGGCAGTGACGACTTTAACCTCTAACTAAAACATAACTCTAATACTTGGCTGGCTGACGGCCACCCTAAGTATACGCCACAACTTCTCTGCTATCTGTCAGACTCCTTTTCTTGTTTTTTTCTTTCTTTCTATGTTTTCTGTAAAATAAACATTATCATTTCGCCTGTACAGTGTAGCTCGTTCCACGGGAATCCACTTGCCCTGGTTCCGTACTCTCTGATTGTCGTCTCTTATTTGATTAAAAGGATTACATTAACGTAGTAGACCTGGCAACATTGCGAATTGCGCGTCGCCTAATGAACAGACTGAGAATGCCGCGTTTGGCCACAAAGTAGTGTCTTTGAAAGTCCTGTAGTGCAGGAGATTTTATTCGTAAACTCGTAGAGCTACAAAGTGTTTGTAACTACTGAAAATACGATATGCTGAGTGTGACGAATATGGAACTGGAAATGAGTAGGAACACGATATGTAATAACGGAACATCTCCGTTGAATTCATCCTTAAATTAAACGCATATCGATACGTCAAACTGACACTCGAAATGTGCGTCTTCGTCTGGACTACAAATCCGTCAATCTGGAAGGCGGATGGGTTTCTGTGGCTAATGTTTTCCTTTCCGCTGGTGTAGACATAGAGAATTCGACATAAGTCGAGGTTTCCGTGAGCCAAGAGCGTTCTGCAGCAATAATATCGTGTTTTTTCTTCTTTCTAGAGTTATAAATCGTTAAGTGAATGCACGAACATATTAAATACTATACAGCGATACGTATATCTATGAAGGGGTGCTCGTCACGATAATATGCTAGAAATGATGCACAAAACATATGAAGGCAGTCATAATGCACGAAGTGTTCATGGCATAGTAAATTATCGTCTGTATCTGATGGAAGTACATGATTATCTTAAACGGTATTTCCTCTACATCGCTATCAAATGAGTCTACATCTGTCTAAAAACTCATGACCGTTAGTACTACTTCATAGACACGATGTATGATACCGAAGCAGAGCTGCTGTTATTTATACCGAAAAACTGCACTCGAGCTGCTAATTTCAACTTATTAATCAGAAATACAAAAAGTTATTTTCGTCTCGATGGCGAAGTATTTTTACCAACGTATGACTGGTTACAATGAAGTATCCCCCATCACCAAAATGACTGCAGATAGCACGTCAATGTGAACTGGAGTACGTAAGTTTGCTCCCTAAAATACTGCGATCAACATTGGCTGTGCTATTCGTAGTCAAGCATTTTATATCTGATGACGGTACATAAGGCGTTGTAACCGATCTTATGTGAATAAAAAAGATTTGCTATCCAGACGGTAATAGATTTTTACATTAATAAATAGTATTGGGATCGCGGCATCCCAGTTACTAATTAAGGTTGAGATATGAAAGACGTACCCGCATCGGTAGATCAGCAAATCGCCATCCATCGTAAAGTACTTTCGGTGATTCCGTCTGACAGTTCAGGGTACGCTTGTATTCTCTACTTACCTTTCATCGACAGTTATTCTGGTGCCAAAACAAAGCGCGCTCAGTCTGCCATATTCAGCGATTGGCGAATGTCGGTATCAGCCGGCGATGCCTGCGGAAGCTAACTGCAATATTCTGTGAAACAAAAAAAAATGTTTCCTGTAAACAACCACAATTATTTAAAAGAAAAAAAAACAAAAAAACCTAAAATAAATACCAGAGCATAACGTCCTTCAACGGGCTGCACTGTAACATGCTTTCTGTGTTAAAGTGTTTAAATTTAATTTAAAATAATTAATATTTACATACATGGAAGTAAAAAAAGAATATTTACTCTTTGTGTGACCTAATAAATAACTAAATCAATCAAAGGGGT
The DNA here is from genome assembly GCF_023864275.1 of Schistocerca cancellata. Classification (NCBI taxonomy): domain Eukaryota; kingdom Metazoa; phylum Arthropoda; class Insecta; order Orthoptera; family Acrididae; genus Schistocerca; species Schistocerca cancellata. The sequence goes on from NC_064631.1 coordinate 323,090,492, forward strand.
AATCCCGAGCATTAGTGCCCGGTGCCAGGTACGGTCTGTCAGTTGCCGTTGTTGTGGGCCACTGTGCTCCCTGCGGGCTGGTGCGAGACACATTGCCGGCACACGCCGCCAGTGTATCTCCTCCCAGTCCGGCTTCTCGTGATACTCCCACATACCATTCTCCAAATTCTCATCTTTTCAACAACGACAAAAAAGTAGACACATTTAAATTACTTCAACTGTTCTGTTTAACAGTACTGCTACTATAAATTTTACCTTTTTTCTCAAAGAAAGTATTTTTGATTTCTTTTTATACTCTTTTAACTGTGACAATCTATGCAGAAATTCCTCTCTGAGTTTTTAATTTTTTTTTTTTTTTTTTTTTTGTAAATGAAATTTGAGATCACACTAGATTAACTTACTTTTCTTGCCTGTAACTCTGTTGTTTTCAACTTTTCCACCACAAGTGCTGATGAGGGTTTCGACGGGACGTATCCAACGAACGTTGTGGTCAGAAATAACGGTAGCTGCTTGTACGTTCCACCGGGCATCTTCAAGAGTACATGCAAGATAGACATTACGTGGTTCCCCTTTGATGATCAGCGGTGTGAGATGAAGTTCGGTAGCTGGACCTATGACGGCTTTCAGGTACCCCAACAGCATAGCAGAAATGCCATTTCATTGTTAATTCTGAAAACACTGTTAATAGAGATAATCCACTCACTCTCCATATAGTCACTGCATGTCACGTGTAGAATTTTCTCAGCCTGTACTAGTAAATGTGCAGTAATTCCTCTGCTCAACTTCGGGAAGTGTTGCACTCTGCAAAGAACACGGACACATAGACTAACTTTGCAAAAGATATCGCAATGTGTATGAGGCAGAGTTTCATTAAAACTTGACCTCATCTACGGCGACGTACATGTAACCGTGTGTCACTAGATGTGGCTTTGTAGCGTTACGCCCTGAACTGAGAAATGTGTCGTTCTCAGCCGCAAATGCTTCAGCAGTGGCCGTGGACGATAACATAAAACGTGGATAATTTTTTTTCGGTAAGAGTAAAACCCGAGATTTCGACGACTGCCAACATCGTGACCATAAGGGGCACGGAAGTCCCCACTCCCCTTCCTCAACGACGAATACTAATGTCTCGCTATTGAATTTAATGACAATGATGAGTTTCCCACTGACAAAAGTGAAGATAGATTTTCCTCTAGGTGACGATGGCAAAGGCTATAACCCTGAAATTGATGACGGTGGAAAAGATAGATCAGGTTTGAACGACCAGCAGATCACTGCTTTATTAGACATGGAGCACTAGGATTGGGGGATGTCAGGGCAGGAAGTATGACATGTGCTTTTCAAAGGAACCATTCTGGTGTTTACATTAAGCGATTTAGGGGAACCAGAGCAGACCGAAATTTCGTTCGCCTGACGTTGATTTAAACAGTCTACCGTGCTAACCACTGCACCAACTTATTTCTTGTGATGGTCATGATGATGATGTTTTTACCAGTAACGGTGATGACGAGAATAGATACACATCAGGAGATATCGGCCAATATTCGCCCTTACTATCTTACATGCATTAACAGATACACAAACACAAAAACTAGCCCTTCCTCATATTTTGTCTGTGACAGTGCTGTCGCAGGAACAAATATCAAGTAGTTGAAGGTCTCCGGTTCCAAACAAGACATTCGGGCAGTTCCCCTCAGTTTGAGACAAAAGCTGAAACTAGTACTCTTTGTCTAATATGTCCTATTGGGAGCCTCCTTATCCCAGTCAAAGCTGTCTTGGATTTGTCTGAAAAGCACCAAGAGTTCTACAGCTTAGGTAGGAAATGAATTTTGGGGAAAATGAAAAAAAATCTGTGATGGTTAAATCACTGATGATGGTGATGATTAAGATCCCTGATATTTTGACGATTGTATTATCCTGAGGATTATGGCGATTTTTACCAGTGATGACAATGACAAATATTTCATCCCTGGGGAAACTGTCGACGGTTTTAAGAATGGGGATGAAGATTGTTTTGTCACTGACGTTAATAATGATCGTGAGAAGTTACATTTCCACAATGTATTTGAGCAAGCTTAACTGCTGATTGCATTTCATCCGTAAAATATGCCATGAAAACTACAAACCCACATAATTGTCAAGAATCGTTCAAAATTTGCTATACTTTTTGTGTCAGTCGAAGCCATATTTCAGATTTTCCAGTTGGCTTCGGGATACCGCTCTTCTACACAATGTTTCACAGACTTATTCGCTGATATTTCGACTTCGGGAGGAGCAGGATACATACTTCGGTCCGGCCATCGAGATTTAGGTTTTCTACGTTTCCCTAGTTGGATTGAGACAAACGCCGGAATACGACTGATTTTCTCTCCCATCCATGTGCGATCTGAGCTTATAATCCATCTCCAAACATACTCGAAGAGGCCTTAACCACCGATCTTTTATTCCTCCAGTTGTCAAAATATAATGAACAGAAATATGAAATCGCCAAACTGGATGCACACTGGGAAATAACGTCGCGAGAGCCCTAGAAATCACACCGTTTTGTTTGTCCGAAACCAGACATAAGAACTTTTTACAAGCCACCGCACAAATCCTCTGTTGATCCGTTATCTGTTGTAGATGGAGAGAACTAAGAAATGTTATTTGCCACCATCAATCACGACGTAATATCCGTTTCATATGCCACGTGAGTAAAATGGACGAAAACTGTTATGGAGGAAGAAAAACACATTTACTATTTCAATGCAGAGAAAATTCTCGTAACTACATGCAACGTAGATTTTTACAGTAAAAATGAGAATGGTTAAGTGAAAAGGAACCGCACCTTTTACAAATTATTTTTTTTCGGATACCTTGAATGTCCTTAACATTTTGAAGAACACATAGCAAAATCGTGGTTTCTCAAATACCCGTTTTCATGTTTACTGGAAATAACTTCTCTCACACTCCTACTTGTACTTACTAGTAGATAATTTGTCTATAAGAAATCGATGACACCGCCTCTGTTCGAACTGACGCGTGGACTTGCTTTTCACAGCTGGATTTGCAGCTACAAGACGACACGGGCGGAGACATCAGCAGCTTCATAACGAACGGTGAATGGGATCTCCTAGGTATGTACCACTCGACAGTGCGACTCCCCCATACAGCCAATGTTTTCATTACGAACACCGCTTTGTGAGTACAATCATTTTCTACGAAACAAGAAAACGAAAAAAATAATTCAATTTAAATTCAGATTGCTTGCTCAGAAAACTTACTTCAAAGGCAGTTCGTACTTGCAGTAAGTGAAACAATGTCTGCTATAAGCTGTTGGATGATTTTCAGTCCTCAGTTTCAATAACTTAAAATTCCAGACCTCATATTTCAATAATATCAGAAGAAGAGTTTTTTCATTCTCGCATATGTAGAACATACTAAAATTTACAATGCTTATGTTTCAGATAACGAACGAGCGAAAAAGGGCCCCTCTCTATATATAGTAATGAAATCACTGTAACTGATGTGACCTGTCACTTTTTCACTCGTTCTATTGCTTGAAATCCTACTTAACCCGAACTCAGCGTGTAGTTAGATTCTAAACAGCACTTAGGGACCCATAATTGCAGAACTGGTCCAGAAGCTGGAATTTGTCTCCATCTTGTGGAAACTTGAGAATGGAAATATGGATCGTTACGTAGATTACTACGAGCTAAGTCTACTGCAAAAACGATTTTAAAGTTGCTGCCCACTGAGAAACATGTTTTTTTCCTACTTACTTTCTGTCTCAGTGTCAGTAAGGTAACCGTGAAACCATGTTGTATGGTACCGTTTATGAGCGAGAGTTGTAACTGCACAGTCTTCGTACTAAAAACAGATTTACATTAATTTAGTGATGTATACGAAGATCGAGGCACGAGACAATTAACTAATCTCTTCTTTTGTTGTACTCACCACAAGTTTCGGAAATTCAAGTTAATCCGTAGGTGATAAAATTTGGTTTACATACCTTCTCTATCAAGAAACATTTGGAGTCGAGTAATTTTTCTTCGTTAAGTAACTGGAGGGCAGTATATTCTAAATAGTTATTATTAATTTTGCAAACATTATGTTTATTGGCGTTACCTACTGTATTCTAACGGTTAAAACCTGAAATTATACTTTACTGTATTCTTTGTGCAGTACTGTATAAAGTAGCCTCATATCTGAAGATAATTGTTAAAGAATCCTTAAAGGTCGCAGATTTGTACCTACTGAACTATTGAAAATGAAACAGTTGCGTATTCACAACAAAATGATGTGACGTATGTATTGTATCATATTTTATTACACGTGCTTCGAGTCACAACTCGCAACTCAAAATACCGCTCGATCAGTAACACAGCAGTATCAGAGACTGTTTACTGTGTGTGTAATTTGTTTTCATAACGAGTCAACTATTTTAAAATACTCTTACTCAATTGTTCTATCAGGTTTTATGTGTTAGATACTGATGAATGGGATTTTAGATTCGGTTGTCAGAAATATACAATCTACTAGAAACTAACAATCAGAATCAGTGACATGAAGACGGATCTGGCTCTGTTTTGTCGACCCTTGCATCGGCTTTCTTTGCCAGGTAAGTAAAAGCCCTCTACCCTTTCCTAGTTCAAAAGATCCTTCCGGAAGGTTCATGTACCAGATGACAACAATGATGGTTGCGTTGAAATTCTACCTCTCGGTTATAACAAGGCGACAAAATAATCACGCGGGATCAGTATCATTATAGTCCACAATTCGTACCAGGTTGTATAATATTTGCGAAAAAAAATATTTCGTGAGAACGGATTTAAAGCTAGTGACCACTAATTCGGCGTGACATTTGTTCCACTAGAGACTTTGGAACATGGGAAGTGACATTATCATTGTGTTTTCGTGTTGTATATTCTTGCTGTGCTCCGTAACTACACATGCTGCGAACGGGTTGAGGAGGAGCTTCAAACAGGCACGTGGCGCCGCAAAGCGGCAGTCGCTCGAACTGCGACGAGTGTGCTGCGCACTGCTCATTTTACGCATGCGTCACGCCGCGAGCGCGCTAACGGGCCCTGTTGTATTTCAAGTTAACGTTTAAGTCATTCAGAAAATGAAATTTCACTTACTTTTCTTCTTTATTATTCTCTGATACTTTCAAGTCATTGCCAGTTCATTAAAGAAATTAATTTTGTATGTCTTAATTGTGAGCTGTCACAAAATCAGTAATATCTTTTTCAAATGAATTAAATTTTTGTAGCAATTTTCACATCCATTATGAGAGGTAATATTGGATAGCAAATAGCTCTGTAAAGCGATACTGCTTTTGTTTGATTCAGTTGTTCGATGGCAGGTAAACGCTGGAGCAGTATTGAATGACAAAGCTGTTTGTAGTACAAGTGCGGTTAGGCGGGGCGGTGTCAAACTCCTAAAGCTGCGGGCACAGACAATGAAAAATTTTTCCATTGCCCTCTGTTGATGGTTACTCGCCCAAAACAGGTGCAACACGATGCCGTCCCATCTAGCCTCGCATATGTCTTGTGGTTTTTAATTTATGACTACATATATTGCTCAATCTGATTCTAAATCAAACGAGAAGTAGCTTAACAAATCTATATGGCAGCTCCATTGGTTTGAGGAAAGCCCTGGCCGAGGCAGCGCCAATGGTGTAGTGGTTCAGTATTGGACGCGAGAGAGCTCGTGGAAGGCGAGAAGTTTGAAAACTTGATCACAGACCGAACCCTTGTGAGTAGGAAAATTTTTCCTCCTTTCCCTCCTTACCTAACCTGCCAAAATGCTTCAAAACCTCCGTTATTTCCCTTTTCTATTCTTTCTCTAGTTTAAAAAAAGGCTATTACAAAATGAACAAGAACTTTCAAAGGCTTTCCTAAAACCATATATAAATAAACACAGACGATGGGGCAGCCCAGAGGTGTAGAAATGCTTGCCCCATTGCTTATCAAACTGTATTTTTTCCCATTATAAATCAAGTACATAAATAAAGAGCAGCATAAACTTTCAGTTATTAAATCAAGTGATTGGAATTGGAATGGATAACATATGAAGTTATACGATTAAAATATTTTGTTTTGATTTTGTTTGAATGCATCATTTATTTGTTCTTCTCTTTCCTAGAGAGCTTCCATCTTTGCTCCTGTCCTTTATTTCTTCATTCCAGGTGTTCCCGGGAAAAGGAACGAAATTTACTACAATTGCTGCCCCGAACCTTATATAGACATAACTTTTATCATTATCATACGGCGCCGGACCCTGTACTACTTTTTCAACCTTATTGTTCCATGTGTTCTCATCGCCTCCATGGCTGTTCTTGGCTTTACTCTGCCACCGGACTCAGGCGAAAAACTATCTTTAGGTAATATTTCTCGCTCAGGTATTCATTCATTTTGTTACGTATTTATATCCTTCTTCAGCCACTCTTTTTGTTTAAAGGTTGGCTTCTTTTTTCTTACCTATGATTTCTCAAAGTTTTTTGTATTCTATGCCCCCCTTTCCCTTGTTTGTGCTATATTTTCAGGCATGCCAGGGGAAAAGAACGTTAAAGAATATGCTTGCTGTCCAGAGCCCTACGTTGACATAACTTTCGTCGTTCATATCCGGCGACGGACCCTGTTTTACACGGTGAATTTGATCGTTCCTTGTGTAATGATCTCGTCTATGACACTCCTTGGGTTCACTCTACCACACGAGTGTGGAGAGAAACTAACATTAGGTACAGTAAAGTTCTCGCAGGAGCTTCCTTTTGTCTAGCATTTGTGAGCAACTGTAACATGGCAAAAAATTGTTGCACTTTTCACAGAGTAATTTTCTCGTATTAACTAAATGCAAACCATTTCATTCAATGCTAATACACATTGCTTGCAACATTTAAATCAACCGTTGTATGTAGCTTACTGTACACAGTTCTGTAATGATTAAGGTGTCATAATTATGTAACAAACATTTGCCTGATAACGGCGGGAACATAATTGTTAATGAAAATGCTGACATACTGGAAGTTCCTCAGAATATGTTTCTTATAGTGCGGTTATGTTTCTGTTGAGTTGTATTGCCTGGACATTAGGACGGCACTTTGTTTTCATTTATATCCCATGCTTATATTTTCGTTTCGTTTTGTCCATTGCTTGCTTTGCATGCCCAGACTCTTGGTGGTTGGTTCCTTGTCGATCAGACTAAACAGAAACGATAATGCCGAATCCACAGATACACTGATACCATAACACATTTACACTTAATCGTATATACACTCATACTATGATGCAAGTTGTCTTTGTAAACATTTATCTGTTGCAATTGTATAGGTTCGTTTATTCCCAACAGAGGTTTGTGAAGATCTAAGTGAATTTAAGATGTTAAAAACTGTACTACATGTTGTTCTTTTACAGCGCAGGTGAATATTTTAGATTTTATGAGAATTCCTTTGATTAGACCTGTCCTACGAGTATCACTTTTATTAATTTGTGTAATGTTTAGGAACATCAGCCAAGTAAAGGTAATGTAATTGAGTGTCACTTCATAATAAAAAAACATGTAAGTAATCTGAGCTTAAAAATGTTTTTAACTTATGTTTATAATGTTACTGTAAACATTGTATAATCAACTAAGAAAACCTAAACATGTCATCTAAAACAAATGTAAATTCAATTTTTTAAGAAAAAGTACACTAGAATTAAAATAAAATGGATCTGTAAATGCCAGTATCTAAAAAATTTGCATGAATGTGTCATTTTATCCCTTATTTTATTTTTGAAAGATTTTGTGCAGTACTTTCGAAGTGTTCAATTCCGACGCATTAATTATTTAATTTCCGTCTTTAGTAAGGTTTAATTTTTTTGTTTTGGTTTTTGCAAATTTGTTAACTATCTAGATGGGAACATTTTCAAGAACTTTCCTTCCGGAAGATCGGCAAGTTGTTTTATTGGTAGATGTCATGTACGAAACATCACATATCCCACCGGAAGATAGTGGTTTCTCGTAAAACTGACAATAATAATACATTTTTCCTCTTAAAACAGCTTCGCTTTAAACGAGGGTAAGTTCTAGTACAGTGAATGATTTTTTCATGTCTTTTCTGGATAGAACGTGTGGGTCGGTTACTATACCCGGCAGCAGTGGGAGACACACGAATAAAAGTCTCATTTTTAGTGATAACTTCTGTGGTACAAGAAGTAGTTATTTCTAATAAAAAAAACTATACCCTTAATCATCAAAATTAAATGTAGAAATTAATTTTACCTAAATATAAGCATATAGTTGTATTCGGAACAAGGTTACATGGGAAATGATAGCACCTAAAGGAGTGGATCGAGAGTGTCGAGATCTTTGAGCGTTTCAGTTTATTGTTGGGAAGGCACTGGCCTTAGCTTGTGTATGCCGGCCCCCCTTAACTGGTTGTGTTCTTTTCTCCCCTTACAGGTGTTACTATCCTCCTGTCTCTGACAGTATTCCTAAACATGGTGGCCGAGACGATGCCAGCCACCTCCGACGCTGTCCCCTTATTAGGTAAAGCAGGACAGCTGGCGCAGCTGGTGCTTGCGAGACAGAGGGGGGTGGCACTTTTCTTGTCTTGTTTTGCGCTCACTTGTCTTGCCTCTCCCGTACTGCCTTGCCTTGTCTTGGGGATGGCATAGTTCACCCTCGTTCGGTGATCCCTTCACTCCCCTATCCCGTGCGGTCCAACCTTCTCATCCTGTTCTTTCTCTGCTATGTTCTTCCGGAACGTTTGCTACTACTCCCACTATTCCTCACTACTACTACTACTACTACTACTACTACTATACTACTACTACTGTCTCTACTACTCTACGACTATTACTAGCTATTCTTAAAATGCTGCTGTTATGACCGTCAGCATTGTTTCTCTTCTTATGGCTCTATCCTCAGTGGTTCATTATATTCATTTATATGTGTATGTGTTTGTTTATTCTGTGTATATTTTCATTTTTTTACACTGTGTGTTTTTTATCTACTCACTTGCTATGCAAACGTCGTTTGTGTGTTGCTCACAGCTTTTTCCAGGAGGAACGAAACATTTTGGTAATGCGTCCTGTGTATTGTTAACAATTAGATTTCTTGTGTGGTGAATGTTGAAAATTTTTCACCTGAACACCTGCAAAGACTGAATGATTTAGCGCACTAGGTGGTTCGATTTGTGCAGAGTTTTTTGAAAGCGTAGATTTGCATTGTCCAACTTTGATTGCCGCGTAGTTAGAGCTGCACACATTTAGTTGAGCGCGCACTCTCGAAGACACGCCCGGATTTAATTGTAAATGTGTGACACGCTAGCTGTAGTTCCCCGTGCCTTCAGTATGACGGGTGTACTCCGTAACGACTGTGCCAGGCCCGGTCTGTTACATGGTTCTGAGACCTCGACCACTAGGCTACACTAGCCTTTTCTCCATTATTTGCATCAGATTCTTTAACTGCAGTAATTCCCAGCATTCTGTGACTCTTAACTGTATGCTTTTTGTTGCCTTTTTAAAGTACCATCATGTAATTACAAGTTACTTGACTCAACTGCATTTCTAAATTTCAAACTAACAGGAAGATTAAAACAAAACTGTAAGATAAAAAGACTGCTTAATTATTTTGTACCTAAAAAAAACAAATGACAAAATATAAAGGAGCAACAATGGCTGTTGCTTCGAAAAGTGGCTGAAAATATGTTGATACTGTTAAATGTTTGTGAAAATATTTTCAGTCTGTCTTCGCGCTAGTTTTGAACGGAGTAAAAAGTAGTGAAACACGAGACAGTTGCTCCAGAATCACTCGAAATAGACGCATCATATTTGTGTACATAAATGTTGACGAATTATTGCTGCCACTATGGCTTGATCTGAGATAAGTAAAAGTAGTATATACATTAGTTTTCATAGTAGACCAACATAAGCACTCACAAAGAGCCATAGTTGAACGTGCAACATGAACATTAGTAACTCTTCACACCCTACCATAGGCTAAGAATAGCACACAGTTTAGAAGCCTTGAAGAATGTCCTAATTATAACCAGTGTATACAAGTTCCTTTAGAGCTCAACAAAAACTTCTACGGCAGAGTAGCAAGACGGTTAAAGGTAAAGATATGGTGCTGGCATATAATTGAGACATTCTTCTTTGCGCTCCCAGAAAAACAACGCTTTAAAACGTAACACAGACAGGAGCTGTATTTGTATGTTGCAGTCTGATGTATGTGGCTGCTACGGTTTGTCTCCTATCTATCATAGGCACCGGCTTTCTGTGTTTATCCTGCATGAAAATTCAGTATTTCCCTTTCTTGTACAAAATATCGAAAATGTATAACGTATTTGCATTAGCATATAAATAATACAGAAAATAAGATTATACTAATTTTAATGAAGAAATGAAATGTATATGTAAATTTGGAAGACGTCGGTGCCTATGGCCCTGATCCGTCCGCTTATTTCCTTTTATTATTTACCTTACAATTTTTGTTTGCTTAAAAATACAATGGTAGATGCACTGTATTTAAGTTGTTTGATTTTGTTTTAACATGAAAATCTAACCACCTGAATATTTTGCAGAAATATCGACACAGTACTTTTGTTTATTTGTTTGGAAAGAATAGTTCTAATTATGAACAGATTCAACTGAAAGATATAATACATTCGTTGAAATCTGAATTTGCGTTCATTTTTCACGGTCGAAACTGTGTGTTGCTTTTTTTATGAAGCAAACTCAGAGAGTTGCATTTCGACCTTTTATAATTATTTTCGTCTGCAGTTATCAGTGATATAAGTAACCACCGTTTCAGACCAGTAATGCATTTATTTGGAACCTAGAAAGTTCAAAACAATTTTCAACATTGCCATATTCTTACAGTAGATTCTTGAACTTGGTAACGATGATGATTTTTAGTAGTGCTTTCTCCCCACAGATGTCACCGTTCTTCTCTCTCTAACGTTTTTCCTTAATATGGTTGCCGAGACCATGCCTCCGACTTCAGAAAGACCGTTAATAGGTAAAATAAAATAAACGTAGATATACCTATTTAGCTGTCTGTTTAGTTTTCTAATATAAGTCCCTCATAGCATGTGATTTTTAGAAAATTTTGTTCTTGGACTGCAGAGGGACAATGGATATAACGTTATCATCGCTGGTGTTGAAAACGTATGACAGGCGTTTTCAAGCAAAGCGTGAATCTTCAGACGCCGATGCAAATCGCACAATTTTATGACGCTCTCATAAAAGTAGTTACCATACCAAACCATTCCCAGACCTATCTCAAAGGATCTTGTCCGTTAACGGAAAGTTCTACTTGTTTATTTTTCTCTTGCGTTCGTTATAATAGTGCACATGGGATGTCGTACTATACGTTGTCTGTTGGGTATATAACGAACAAATATTTTAATTTTTCACAGGTCACCGTGAGCCTTAAATTTATTTTTCGACTTTAGGTTCTATTTTTTTTCTTTTTGTCGGAAGTTTTATTGTATATTTTTTGTAGCATTTTTATTTTTGTTAGCTCTGTGTTTCATTTATTTGCATAAAACAGCATGTAAAAACGATAGTTAAATATAAAAATCATTTGCTGTTAAGAGAATTTCTTAAAGTCGTCATTTTTAAAATTTTGTCTTAAAAACTATTACTTCAAACAAATGAAACGTCGATGTTTCATACATTAAAAGACGCAAAAAAATTCATTGTCAACAGTCCTTGCGTTATTTAAGAAGAGAAAGTATAGTTTAAGTACACTCAGTTATTATTATAAAAAAACAATTCAGTCATAATATAAGGTCTGGAAACCTTTAATAAGTGCGGTAGGTTGAATTCTAGATATAGTATTAGGCGTTAATCGTTTAAATTACCAGTGTACGTGCAGCTAAATAAGGATGAAACTTCCCCTCTTTTACATTGTTTTCGAAAATGTAGTACCGCCGAAAAAACTTGCGACACGCATTAAATTTTGACCCTTATGTATAAACTGAAACAATGCTAGAAGTACTTCGGAGTATGAATAAAATCATACGAGAAGGAACTAAATACGAGTTTCACGTAAAAAAAAATACATCGTTACTGGACAATGTATTTTCCTAAAATTCCGAAAATAAAATGTGGTTACTGGTCTAAGTAGAAGTAAGCATGAACGAAGTGGCTACATGCAGGTATCCCGGTACACGCAACAAGTAAAAAAATAGTAGTTCCTGAATTATAAATCGAAACAGGCAAATGTAGGCACCAAAAAGTCATGTTCATCTGAAAGAGAAGAAACTTGTTCCGTGGAAAACCATAGGTGAGAGACATAACTGGAGCTAGTTTCTTAGATGCGTTAGATGAACACTGAACATTGTGGTCATAGTTTGATTTAAATAACACGATATCAGTTTGCACGTCATGGTCCTTTGACCAAAGGTGGGTTTCTCCGTCGTACGGGAAAACATCCAGCTACAATTTCACACACGAGACCATACTTCTTATAATAGGAGGAGATCATTGTTTTCAGACAAATGAATTCGTGGGGCTTCCGCTATGTTATATAAACGTTATCTCCATATTTAAAATCCAATCTACTGAGAAAAAAATACACTTAGGAGAACCAAAAACGAAAGAGACCATTTGCTACTTTCAGTTTATGGTGAGAAAGAAATGAAAGTTACAATTGAATATCCCGATGACGTCGAAGTCATTAGAGACGAAATACAATGTCGAGGGGGCGAATTATGGAATTAGGCTGTGGCCTTGCTTAAGTCACCATTCTGTGATTAAGCGATTTAAGCAGGATATACCTACATCATAATGGTTTGTAGGGTTTGATATCCGTGCCATCAGAACACGAGTCCATTGTATCAAACGTTACACGGTCTTGCTAGGTGGCATCACGGATCATTAGCATTCTTCTGTGTATACAGGGTGGTCCATTGATAGTGACCGGGCCAAATATCTCACGAAATAAGCATTAAACGAAAAAACTACAAAGAACGAAACTCGTCTAGCTTGAAGGGGGAAACCAGATGCCGGTAGGTTGGCCCGCTAGATGGCGCTGCCATAGGTCAAACTGCGTTTTTTTAAATAGGAACGCCCATTTTTATTACATGTTCGTGTAGTACGTAAAGAAATATGAATGTTTCAGTTGGACCACTTTTTTCGTTTTGTGATAGATGGCGCTGTAACAGCCACAAACGTATAAGTACGTGGTATCACGTAACATTCCGCCAGTGCGGACGGTATTTGCTTCGTGATACACTACCCGTGTTAAAATGGACCGTTTACAAATTGCGGAAAAGGTGGATATCGTGTTGATGTATGGCTATTGTGATCAAAATGCCCAACGGGCGTGTGCTATGTATGCTGATCGGTATCCTGGACGACATCAAGTATCAGTACCGTTCGCCGGATAGTTAGGTTATTTAAGGACATAGGAAGTGTTCAGCCACATGTGAAACGTCAACCACGACCTGCAACAAATGATGATGCCCAGATAGTTGTTTTAGCTGCTGTCACGTCTAATCCGCACATCAGTAGCAGACAAATTGCGTGAGAATCTGGAATCTCAAAAATGTCGGTGTTGAGAATGGTACAACAACATCGATTGCACGCGTACCATATTTCTATGCACCAGGAATTGCATGGCTACGACTTTGAACGTCGTGTACAGTTCTGACACTGGGCACAAGATAAATTATGGGACGATGACAGATTTTTTGCATGCGTTCTATTTAGCGACGAAGCGTCATTCACCAACAGCGGTAACGTAAACCGGCATAATATGCACTATTGGGCAACGGAAAATCCACGATGGTAGCGACAAGTGAAACATCAGGGTTAATGTATGGTGCGGCTCCCATTTTATCGATGACAATCTAAATGGTGCAATGTATGCTGATTTCTACGTAATGTTCTACCGATGTCACTACAAAATGTTTCACTGCATGACAGAATGGCAATGTATTTCCAACATGATGGGTGTCCGTCACATAGCTCGCGTGCGGTTGAAGCGGTATTGAATAGCATATTTCATGACAGGTGGACTGGTCGTCGAAGCACCATACCATGGCCCGCACATTCACCGGATCTGACGTCCCGGATTTCTTTCTGTGGGAAAAGTTGAAGGATATTTGCTATCGTGATCCACCGACAACGCCTGACAACATGCGTCAGCGCATGGGCAATGCATGTGCGACCATTATGGTAGGCGAACTACTCGCTGTTGAGAGGAATGTCGTTACACGTATTGCTAAATGCATTGAGGTTGACAGACATCATTTTGAGCATTTATTGCATTAATGTGGTACTTACAGATAATCACGCTGTAACAGCATGTGTTCTCAGAAATGATAAGTTCGCAAAGATACATGTATCACATTAGAACAACCGAAATAAAATGTTCAAACGTAAAACGTACCTACGTTCTGTATTTTAATTTAAAAAACCTACCTGTTAGCAACTGTTCGTCTAAATTGTGACCCATATGTTTGACTATTACAGTGCCATCTATCACAAAGCGAAAAAAGTGGTCCAACTAAAACATTCATATTAGTGAATATGTAATAAAAATGGGGGTTCCTATTAAAAAAAACCGCAGTTGATATCCGTTCGACCTATGGCAGTGCCATCTAGCGGGCCAACCATAGCACCATCTGGTTTCCCCCCTCTAGCTTGACGAGTTTCGTTCTTTGTAGTTTTTTCGGTTGACGCTTATTTCGTGAGATATTTGGCCCGGTCACTATCAATGGACCACCGTGTATATACACGATCACGGAAGGATTTCACAGTATTTCAAACCTTTCTTGTGGGCAGAGTAGTCAGGTATAAAAAAATAATTATTTGAAGTGATAAATTACTCAAGCAAACTTACTGTTCTCACGTCAGAAGCATATCTTTGACTATTGCGAACCTGATACGTCTATATATTTTTGTAGACATTGCGGACTACAGTTAGTCATCCTCGATGGGAAGACGTTCAGCTCAGTTAGTAGCTTATAAGCGAAGTGCGTCTCAAAGAAAAGCTTGCCTAACTGAGAACTAACTTGTGAAAACAGTTTACAACTTTTTATAATAAAACTTACAACGTTCATACACATACCAGCAAGCATCAAAATGTTATCTGACAGAAATAATACTAGTTTCTTTGAAAAGCAGAAAAAAAACGCAAAAATAACATATCACTGATGAAAAATATTAAAGGTGCCGTACGTCTTACGCGGTGACCAACTAAAAAAATTGATTAATAAATTTACCAACAACTATGAACGATGTGTGATTACATCATTTGCATTTCAATTTTTAATTACTGTTAATAATCGCAAAAGAAAAAAGTCGTCTACAAAGACAACAAAAACAGATGTAGGTTATTAAACGACTCTCATATAATTGTTGCTATCAAGAAACAATAAATTTGCCTCGGTTCAGAAAAATGAGAAATCAATTAGATATCCTTTGACTTAATCATCTGAAGTAATTATTAACAGCTCAGAGAAAATTAACCGGAAATAATTTGAGTATCGGAGAGAGAGACGATACGCGCGTTTAGGTATCACCTTCTTTTGTCTTTACTTTTTGTTTTCTTTTCACTAAGAGTTTTTTCACTTAAGTTAAATGGTTGTTTGGTTGAGTTTTGTTCAGATTTGTTGTTTTGTTTCACTGCTAAATGTGAACACACGTTAAAACCTGTAAATGAGAAGTTCCGTTCCGTTTGTTTTGAGTTGTTTGGTTTGCCTAGGTGTTCCCCTCGCACTCTCCAGTCCCAGCCCCGCCCCCACATTCGCACCGGCCCGGGTCCCCATCCCAGGCTACAAACTCTGACGTCTTGTTTGCTGGTGTTTCAGGGAGCGGCGACTGCAGCCGGGAAGCCAGATCCGCTGCCTGCCTGCTTGCGCCTCATCCTCCCATGCCACGACGAAAAGGACTAGCTGCGCTACACGCACACGCACATGCACGCACACACACACACACACACACACACACACACACACATACACGCACGGATGCATGCACACATATTGATATCACAAAGCCTCTACAGCACACACGGTGAAATACAAAATTATAGCTACTCACGCATAATTCATTTGTTGTGAAGTGTACAATGCTTGTATGTCATGTAATGAAGTGTTTGAGTAGTACCAGACAGAAAAGTATTCAAAGATTCTAGAGTGACGTGTTCACGTCTCTGATGTGTTTAGGGTCTGGTGCCTCCGTTGGTAAAAAAAATAACCCTTATAGGATTACTTTGTTCTCCATCTGTCAGTCCGACTGTTAAAAACCGCTTCCCTCAGCAACGGGTAGACGTACGAAATTAAAATTTGTGTCATATTCTAAGGTCTACGGTCAGTTGGAGGTGTAAACAATTAGGTCTTGTAAGTCAATGCAGTCTACGGCCATTTATGTCACATATTTCCATACTCCTAAAATCTCTCATCAAAACCTATATGGTGCTTTCCGTTCATCTAGACTCACGAAATTTGGAGAGAAGCAAGGTTTCACAGGAAAACTGCCGAAAAAAATCCGAAAATTGATAATTTCGATTTATACCACATGAAAAAAGTTGTTTTGTCATTTCTTATCCGACTGTCTGTCTGTCCGTCCGTATATTATGATACGTTTTTCTTTTCTGAGGAACGGGTAGACGTGTCAAGTTGAAAGTTCTGTCACATACTAATGTCTATGGTCTCACAGTAGTGTAAAAAAGTTAAGCTCCTAAGTCAAATCGAGTAAAAGGTACAGCCATTTGTGACACATCCTTCGATACTCGCAAACTCACTCATGAAATTTATGTGATACGTCGCGTTGACATAGAAACATAAAATTTGGAGGAAGCGAAGTTTCAGAGAACAAGTAAATGAAGCAATCAGAAAACGGTTTATATATATATATATATATATATATATATATATATATATATATATATATATATATATATATATATATATATCAGAAAATTATATATATTATAAAGAATATTTCTTTTGCAATTTTTTATCCGACTGGAAACTTGAAACATTCTCAAAAGCCTTGAAATTCTCAGGACCAATATATTCGTAGTATCAATGCTGATAACAGGCAGAAATTGTGGAGATTCTGGATTCCTGGAATGGATGAACTGTCTATATACGTAATTAAATTTGTACAAAATCCTCAGAGCGCGAGTCGCACGGGAGGTGCCCAATTTTTGCACACTTGAAATCTATTTGAGCCATAGGGAAGTGTCAGCAACTGATACTCGGGACCGCTCTTTCCGGAGGACTGTTTCTGTGCACAACTACACTATTGTTCACTAAAATAGCATTATCAGGATGGATAGAAAATAAAGGAATTTTCTTCAGTGTAAGTATACAGTACAGTATGAGCAATTACTATTAAATTTGGGGGTATATGGGATGCGAAATGTTGTGTACAAGCTGCAGCAACAACTGCTCTAGCTCTGCTGAATGTCGAGTAGAAATAAGCTTACTTGTCGTCATTCCATGCATCTGCATCTCTATGGCAAAGTCCAACTGAGTTGTTGGACAGTCATTTCTCAGTGGACGAATGATATGGAGAACATAGTGACCAGAACGACAGTCTATCGTCGTTTGCATCGAGGTAGGTCGGCACAGCACAGGCAATATGTGATCGTGCTTTACCTTTTATAGGATAATTCCGTGATGAAGTCACAAACTTCCAGCGGTGATGAGAAGGGTAAACGTATCAATTTGAGCTGAGGGGCTCCGGTTGGAAGCTACCGGGTGGAAACCTATAAACGAAAATCGTTCTGATACCTTTGACAGTGGAATACATGTACTGGTACTGTTATCGCTAATACAGGAAGGTAACTTCCAGTGGTAGTATTAAGGACCAAAACAAGAAACAAATTCTAGTAAACATGGACTCTAAAGTGCAGAATGGTTCAAATGGCTCTGAGCACTATGGGACTTAACATTTGAGCTCATCAAACCCCTAGAATTAGAACTACTTAAGCCTAACTAACCTAAGGACATCACACACGTCCATGCCAGAGGCAGGATTCGAACCTGCGACAGTAGCGGTCGTGCGGTTCCGGACTAAAGCGCCTAGAACCACTCGGCCACATCGGCCGGCCCCTACAGAACTGTTAAGTACCTTAATTAAATGAAACTATGGATTCCACAGACCTTTTCAAGTCTCAAACATCTATGATGGCTATATGCACACTGAAGTGACGAGTGAAAATTTGTACTAAGGTCGGGATTCAAACCCAAGTCTCCTCCTCACTAGGTCTATGCCCTTACCACTAGTGAGCAGTTTAGATATATGCGTTATTGAGGACCTGTTCATTGTCGATACTGAGAAAGACATATCTTCTACTGGTAACTCTTAGGTTTCCATATATTTGGAGGAGCTAGTATGGACTCTGAAATGCATACCTTAAGAGTTATGGACACTTGTTTAGTAGAAAAGATGTGTTTCACAGTATCGAAGATGAACAAGTGTTCACACCTCTTACGGTATGCATTTCAGAGCCCATGTTTACTAGCCTTTCTTCCGTTTTATTCCGTCGCCTCGGCAAGTTTGCTGCCCTGCACTCTTAGTATAATAGTACAGGTGCATGTAATCCACTGTCAGAGGTATCAAAACGCTTTTCGCTTATTACTTTCGACTCATGTTGTTTCCAGACTGAGGTCCCTTACCTCAAACTGATAAATTTACTTTTCTCCATCATCCCTGAAAGTTTTTAACATCATCATGGAATCACCCTGTACAATTTCACAGGGACCTCGAACTTAGCTACAGCCACTAGCCTTAAAAAGTCAAAAATGTCGCGGCTTCTGCCTACCTTAGCAGCTGTGCGAACCAGAGATAATCATGTGTGGCGCCCACGTGGATACATGCTGCAAACAAGCCCCTTTCCTCACTTAAGATACGGAGCGAAGCTCAACGATCTAGCAGGCCGAGCAGGCAGACCCTGTCCTCTCGGGTGCAAGTCGCACGGGGCGACTGAGATCCTGCATAGGTTTGAGTAAGGTTATCCTGAAGCCATCGATCATATTCTCATGACATTCGTAACAATATCGCGGAACGACAGACCACAGTCTCGATGGGATCCAATCTTACCGCTGTCGAATTCCAAGTGCTCCCTTCTAACCGTGGCGTAACACGATCTTCTCACGAACAAACAAGATTCAAATGCGCTTCACGCATTAGAAACCTCCTACGCAATCTTTCCTCATATACAAAATTTTGATGCGCGTTACTCCATCCAGTTTTCTGTGGTTCCTCTGAAATGCTAATGATTTGCATATCCAAGCATGAAGCACACTTCATGCCAAAATTTCGTCATGGTGTAGCACTTGTAATGGCGTGCAGTGCATTTTGGGGGACTTCTTGCTACTAGCTATTGATACAAGAAGGCAAAATTTAAGTTCGGTTTTTCCTTACGCATGACTAAGAAGGAAATGGTAATTCTGCGTGAAAAAACTGGTGAGCAGAATTCGCCGGTGCGGCGCGGTAGCTGTAATGTATCCAGGTGTATATTCAGCTCTGCTTGGAAGCACACGTGATTTTCTATTGGCATCTTTCGAGTATCTGCGATATACAGATGCAGGGTGGGAGTTGCAGGGTGGGAGTAGCAACACGTCTGGGCCACTCCCGAGCCTATAGTGCTTTAAAAGGGAAGTCACAATTCAAATGGGCACGTAACTAACGCATATGCAGTCAGAAAATCGCAAAACAGAGACTGTGTACTATATGCAATTATCGCATGTAATTCGGGATAGAATTTACTTTCGTCTTAAAAATGATTTTACAGTCATGTGTAATCGAATCAGGAGTAAAACAGAAGTAACAGCCGAGTAAAGCAAAAGTGATACCTGGCGGTCCCAAATTAAGTATTATAGGCCCTGTGTTGTTCCTGATCTAGATAAACGTTTTGACAGACATCTATGCATCCCTCTTTGACTGTTTGCAGATGATGCTGTCATTTACCGTCTTGTAAAGTCATCAGATGATCAAAATCAATCGAAAAATGGTTTAGACAAGATAGTAAACAGTGTGAGGTCATCCACATGAGTACTGAAAGGAATCCACTAAATTTCGGTTACACAATACATCACGCAAAGCTGAAGGCTGTAAAGTCAACTAAATATTTCGGAGAACGAACAAAATTCATACATCGCGATCGCAGTGTAGACACTTTTATTGCTCCAAGATGAACGGTTCCCACAGTCTTATGCTGCCATCATATGGTCTAAGGGGAACAAAAGATAATACGGGTGATGGAGGAAGAATATAGTTATACAGCGATTATATAAAATATACAATATTACACGTACCTTTTGAAGCTTGCTATAAAATTGCCATGCTACATAATATGAAGTCAATGCATAAAAGGCGCTCCTCACGTGTACATGACTGGATAAAAATGCAGTCGATTTAGTATACACAGTTGGTACAGTGGACACAACTGTGTGCTTTTTATTATTTGGGTTTACCAACTTTGTGTATTTTATCGACTGGAGTTTTACCAAGACATGAATACGTGGGGAGTGCCTTTTTTGCTATGATTTCGCGTAATGTAACATGATAATTTTATAGCACGTTCCAGAAGGTAGTGGAATAATGTATATTTTATACATCCGTCATATCAATTGTAGTCTCCCTGCCCTCCCCCCCCCCCCCCCTTATTATCCTTGTTTTCCTCTTAGATCGGATGATGGCAGCTTAAGACTGTAGAAACTGGTCATCATGGTGCAGTAAAAGTGTCTACACTGCAATCGTGGCGTATAAAGTGTGTTCATTCTCAACCATACCGTTCGTCCTGCAGCACAGCATGTATACCTTAATAAATATTTATGGATTACAATTACGAATAACTTATATTGGAACGATCACATACATAATGTTACGGGGAAAGGTAACCAAAGACTGCTATTTACTGGTAGAACCTTTAGAAAATGCAGCAGATCTATTAACGAGACCGTTGGCGCGGCACTTGTCCGCCCTCTTCTGGAGTATTCTGTGCGGCGTGGAATCCGCATCAGATAGGGTTGACAAGAGGACATCGAAAAAATTCAGAGTAGGGCAACTTGTTTTATACTGTCATGAAATATGAGAGGTATTGCCACGGATATAATTGGGGTGGCAAACATTAAAGGAAAGGCATTTTTCGTTGCGGCAGGATCTTATAGTGAAATTTCAATTACCAACTTCCTCCTGATAGTATGCAAATATTTGATTGACTCCCACCTATACAGGGAGAAATGATCACCACAACAAAAAGACAAATCAGAAACCCCACGGATAGATTTCAGATTTCGATTTTCCCGCGCACTGTTCGAGAGTGGAACGGCAGAGACATAGCTTGAATGTAGTTCGCCAAACCCTCTGTCTGGCACTTTATTGTGAATTGCGGGGTAATCATGCTGACAGATGAGAAGCTGTGCAGAGAAATCTGCAAGGTTCTTTTCCATTTTCAGTGATGTGTTAAAGCTGACATCCCTCGAAACATGCGATGAAAAGCAATATAAGCCTCTATTATAATCTCCGAGCAGACTGGCTCGCTTTTAAACAAAAAACAGGGAGCGTACCAACACCAAACAATAGCGAGGCTCTACACTTTCACCCTTATGGAGGCCTTGGGATTCAGTGAGTAAGTAAAAGGTAGTAATCGTTCCATTCCGCATCTTGATTTAAATATTGATTCGAACAAATCTCTAGCCATAGTAGTCTAGTGTAACGTGTCTCCTAGTAAAGTAAGGCGGTCTTAGGATTTGCTGTCACTTATCCCCTCTTTCGACTCTGGAAACGATTTGTTGATGTGGAGAACGAGTGACTGCACCGCTGTTCCGAGTCCACGTTAAACACTAGGCTCCCCCGTAACTGGCTGGGTTAGTCAGCTCAGCAGGCGGATAAAGACAAAAATCATACTGCCCCCAGTAGTAGAGCTATGCCTCACGAACCTTAGGATTTAAGACAGTTGCGCTTAACTCACCATTTGCGTGTGTACATCTGTGTATATTATCATTACAAAAACGACATTAAAATAAAACAAGTTGTTGGGATCGTCAGTGCGACGTCTGCTTTGAAAGCGGTCTCCACGCTAATCCATCTTGTGCAAGCGCCTTCATACGTGCTTAATTACTGCAGTCTATGCCCTCTTGAACGTGACTGCTATTGTCAAATGTTGATCTCCCTCTACAATTCCGCCCCATCCCCTTCTCATTTCCATTATCAAACTCACTGTTCCTAGATGCCTCAGGATGTGTCCTGTCAACATATGCCTTTTTTTTAGTCAAGTTACGCCACAGATTTCCTTTTTTACCCAATGAAGTATCTTTTCGTTAGTTATCTGATCTCAGTCAAATTGTCAGAATTCTTTTGTAGCTCCACATTTCAAAAGCTCTTATTATTTTCTGGTCTCAGCTGTCTATTGTACGCGCTTCACTTCCGTACGAGGCTACATTCCAGATAAATACCTTCAAAATGGCTCTGAGCACTATGGGACTTAACATCTGAGGTTATCAGTCCCCTAGACTTGGAACTACTTAAACCTAACTAACATAAGGAAATCACCACATATCCATGCCCGAGGTAGGAGTCGAACCTGCGACCGTAGCAGCATCGGGGTTCCGAACTGAAGCGCCTAGAACCGCTCGGCCACAGCGGCCCCTTCAAAAAGTCTTCCTAACTTTATATTTGACTTCGATATTAACAAAATTCTCTTTGTCAGAAAGGATTTTCTTCAGTTTGCACTTTATATCCTCTCTACTTTTGTGACCGTCAGTTATTTTCCTGCCCAAATAGTGAAGCTCTGTTACTACTTTTAGTGTTTCATTTTCTAATTTCATTCTCTCCTGAACGCTTGATTGAATTCAGTTACACTACACATTGACCTTGATTTACTTTTGTTGTTGTTCACCTTATAACCTCTATTCAAGACACCATACATAAATGTTCCTTCCAAGTCCTTTGCCGTCTCTGACAGAATTTAAGTCTCATTGGCAAATTTCAATGTTTTTATTTCTTCTCCCTGAACTTTAATTTCCTCTCAAAATTCCCTTTGGTTTCTTGAACTGCAAGCTCACTGTCTTACTCCCTCCTCAATAACTCCCTTCCTTTAACGTAATTCGACTGTTAAACTTGTAGTCTAGCTTCCGCACAGGATGCAGATCACCTTTCGCTCCCTGTTACTTTCAGAATTTCAAAGAGTGTATTCCAGTCAACATTGTCAAACTATTTCTCTAAACCTACAAATATCATAAATGTATGTTTACGGTTTTCAAATCTCTCTCCCAAGATAGGTCGTAGCATCTATTAGTCTTCACAATTTTTACTAAATAATTTGCAATTTTTTTTATTTTGTAATCGTAACATATTAGACTCGTCATTTGGTAATATTCCCACCTGTACGCACGTTCCTTCTTTGCGATTGGGATTATTATGTCCTTACAGAAGTCTGAGGGTATTTTGTCTGCATACTTAATAGAACAGTTTTATCATAGTTGGTTCTCAAAAGCATTTCAATAATTCGGAGGGAATGTAGACTACTCCCGGTGCCTTGTTCCGACTTGGGTCTTTCGTAGCTATGTCAATTGCTTCTCTTATTATCATATTTCTTAACTCATCCTCATTTACTTCTCAATCCCTTTTCATAATATTGTCTTCCATTTCATTTCCTTTGTACAGATTTTCTGTACTTTCCTTCTACCTTACAACATTCCTTTCTTTTCTTAGGGCTGCCTTTTCCACCTGACCTCTTGATATTCATACATGTGCTTCTCTTTTCTCCACCTGTTTCATTAATTATCTTGTAGGAGGGCTTCTTTTTACAATTCCATAGTAGTCGAATGACTATAGGCGTTAACATTACAGCTTTACTTTTATCCTCTAGCCATCGCCGCATTTCCAGTTTTTTCTTCGAGTCAAACTCATTTTTCAGGCGTCTGCATTCCCTCTTGGCTTGTTCGTATGCTGCATTCGTACATGTTCTCCTTCCATCAGTTACATTCAATATCTTGTGCTCTTACTGGGTCTTGTCGTTTTTCCTGGATGTCCCTCTGATGCCATCACTATTTCACTCCTATCCATTATTTTTTATCGCAGTCCTTTCACCTATTTCAGTCATTCGTTGCCTAATGCTGCCTTGGACGCTCTCAACAAGCTCTGGTTGTTTAGACTTACTTATACCCCACATCTTTAATTTCCCACTTTCCTGCAGTTTCAATGTGCAATTCATCACCAGTAAATTACAGTCAGAAATCATATATACTCATAGAAAAGTTTTGTTGTTTCTTTCATGATGTTTATCGAACGAAATGTGTAAGCGATTAAAGTGCGCTTTGTGCAAAATTCCACCTTGGGGTTTTCGCTTTTATTCCTTTCTCGGAGTCTATCTTCTCCAACTATTTTTCATTTTCTTCCTTTTCCTACAAATGGATTCTAGTAGCTACTCGAAATTAAATTTTCGTCTCCCTTAATGAACTGAATAATTCCTTACAGCTCATTATTCATTCTTTAAATAACTTCATTATATTTGTCTTAATTATTCTTCTATGTATCTCGGCTACCGTAGTGCGTCCACTATTCTGTTCATAGAATTTGACTCTCATTCGTGTTTTCTTATTCATTATTAGTCCTATACCTGCATTATCCCTATTCGTCCCTGCTCTTCTTGTCATCACGTTTCACTGATTATCAGTATGTGTAACTTCAACCTGTCACTTTTTCAAGTTCTCTAATCTGCCTTTCCACTTAAGGGATTTAACATTTCAGACCCTGCCCACCAGAACACTTGATATGATTTTTTGATGAAAAATTCCTCGTGGGTACTTTCCGTCCCAAGACAGATTATGGAAACAGTTTACCTGGGGAATATTTTATCAAAGACGGTGCCTTCACAGTTATATCATGCAGCAGTGTTGTGCGTCATCGAGATAAAAAAATGAAATAAAACGCTGTTAAAATTTAAAAAAAAATTGAGAAAAGGAAAACAGTCAAATATTTTCTGAAATGATTTGCCCCAAAGTAAGAAATAAAACAGATTAGAGAAACATTTGATGCGCCTTTGAATGATGCTCGAAATCTCGAAATCATCTACAGATAATAAGGTGCATATGGAGAAATTAAAGTTCGATGTTTAACTTAGAATTTTGAAGAGTACTAGAGGTACTAGTGGTTTATGTAGGCCATGCAGTCTGCTGTAGTGTGATTTTGAGTTCATTCAACGGTGCGTCATATGCGTGTCTAAACTATTTTATTCCTAGCTCTTAGACATATCATTTCACAGTTTTTAAATTTTTTTTTTAATTTTCAAGTTTTGTTCATAATACGTGATACCCATTTGTCCAATTAGCTTTCTTCATATGGCTATGAAAGCTCGGATAAAAGTTTTCCCTCAAATTACTAATTAAAGTCTTCTTAGTTACCTTATTACCTTCAACTAAATAAACCTTTTCTTTCCAATACTAGACATCACGCTGGTTTATTTGATATCCCATTTATTCACATTCCACTTTTAGTCTGGGTGTGAAATTACTATGATTGGTTCCAAGCGATAATATGTTTTTACAAACCTAGACCTTACCCTTGTAAATGTAATACCCCTTTTGTCCATTTCCTATTATTAGTTTGGTTATGAAACTTCGGGCAAAAAACCAATGTGATATGGTTAGGCAGTCTCATTTTTGCCCTGCTCATGAAAATTCGGGTCAAAATCCATTGTGTTATTACTAGGCTTGTTTTCGCTGTACTCATAATGATTTATGGAAAAATAATGGCGCACGCAATAATGCTTTCAGTATGTCTTGTTGTGGCCACCACTATAAAAACTATAATTTTCCCAGTTGACTGTTGTACGATTAAAGCCTCGTCCAATGATACATGTTGAATAATATCGGGGATAAATTACAACCCCATCTCACTCCCTTCTCAATCACTGCTTTCCTTTCGTGTCCCTTAACTCTTAAAACAGCAGTCTGATTTCTGCATAAACTATAATCTTTCCCTGCGACCTTTGCGACTTTCAGAATTTCAAAGAGTATATTCGAGTGAAAAACTTCTGGCTGTAAAACGAAAATTACTGTGTCCCTGCTCGTATTAATAAGCTTGTTCATTGATCCATTTCTGTTAGGATCTTCAAAAGCTCATCTATTGTCATTGTGAGATCTTTCCATATTTTATGTTGCTTATGATTCCGAAAGCACTGTTACATAACGCACAATCTCAAAGAGTTAAATGTTTATCCACACGTCTTTTCGCATCCTCCCTGTCTTCTGCAAATCCGCGTTTGTCATGTAACTCATAATTACGTTATAAAAGTACTCTGTAGCAGAGTACATTCCACCGCCTTCATTAATGCACCTGGGTACTGAATTTTCGGAGGTCAAAAACACTGCACAAGTGAGTATTAGCACAGTAGTTTGTACCAGTGCACAATGGCAACGGAGTGCCGGTTTTTACTTGTAAATTGCTGTACTTCTAATCTTTGAGCATAAAGTAATGTAACATATTTTTTCATAGTTTATTTATGAATTTATTTATTCTTCTGTTATCGTATAAACATATTTCAGTACAAGGTTATATATCTTTATAAAAACGGTATTTGTACAGCTATAAGCTCTCCCTGATGTTTTTTGGACTACCTCTTTAGTCTCTGAGGATGGTATGGAAATCCGAAATCAGTCACAACGATCTATAAAATAATTATTATTGTGGAGTATAAACACAGTGTATTTCATATTTTAATATGTCTGTGCTCCTCCATGTACTGACAGAATATTCTATAAATATGTCTTTGATCTCTGCTATAGTTTTCTAGGTCGAAATTGCCTCTCGTTCCCACAGTTACTGAAACAGTAATTACTGAAGATCTGTTCTAAAGTTATTTCCTGCATATGTCAGTTGTTTCCTGCTTATGTCAATTGTTTGATAACTATATCCTTAGCACTATGAAAAATTCATCTTTGATCACATCATGTACAAAAATATCTGTGAGGGGTTTACAAACATGTGTTTGCGAATGTGCCTCTTGAATGAAGTGGTATGTCTGAAAACGTTGGAGGAAAAAACTTATGCTGTAGCTAAAACGTGAAAAACGCTTGTCTTGGATTATTTGGTAAGTTTACACTATTCACCTTTTCCACCATTTCGCACATAGTTTCCGCGTCTGACTTACGAAATTCGTAACCTAACATCAAACCTTTTCGTGACAGGAATATACATTTCATCTCATTCAAGAGAACAGATAAAGCACGTATTAGGACGAAGATGGGCCCACAGGGTCCGAAATGCATTGTGTACTGAAAAAAACACGAAAAACTGTGACCTCAGGCCTTTTTTAAATTCATACTTCGAGTATAAATCCTATGACTGTGTGTCGATTTTTCTTAAGCCCTGCTTCCATTATTCAACGCAGCGTCATGACTGACACTCTGATGCCTGTACTTCTCTTAAATCCAGTCTGATAGTCATCTAACAGCTCCTCAATTTTCTTTTCCATTCTTCTGTATATTATTCTTTTCACCAATCTGGATGCATGAGCTGTCAAGCTGATTGCTATCTTTGGAGTTATATCAATTATATTTTTTTTCGAAAGACTGATGTGGTGTCGATAGTCTCATAGATTCTACGCACAGAATTCAACTTGCCACTTGTCCCAGTCATTTTAGAAATCTCTTCTGCTTTGTTTGAACTCAAGCCCCCCCCCCCCCCTCCCCCCACAGCCCTTTCAAATTCTGACCTTTACTACTGTGACCTATTTCTTCAACATCAACTCCAATTTTTTCTTCTATCACGTCGTCAGAAAGCTTCAATGAACTGTTTTCTCCTGTCTCCTCTCTCCATTGCGTTCAACAGTGGAATGCTCTTTCTAGAGCGATCCTCTCCTCTTCAACTGGATTAGCCGCTGTGTAATTCTTTATCCCAGTATCCACATCTTTAACAAACTTCAAAGTGTCTTACCATTCTTCAGTACTTCAGTATCTCACTTCCTTCCACACTGATTCTTCTGGACAATTCTCTTAAATATCAGTTTATTCTTCTTAGTTACTAAATTGTTATCTGCGTCCATATATGGTCCTGCATGAACCTTACAATCCAATAATTGATTTTGTAATCTCTGTCTGGCGGTGATGTAATGTAGCTGGAATCTGTCCGTATCTCTGGGTCTTTCCCAAATATGCCCCCTCCTCTTGTGAGTCTTGAAGAGAGTATCTGCTACAATTAGCTGACATTTATTTCAGAGCTTAGTTAGTCTTTCCCCTCTATTATTCCTACTACCAAACCCATACACTTTCGTAACTACTCCTTCTACTCCTTCCGTTACAAACACATTCCTATGCCCCCGATTATTAGATTTTCATCTCCCTTTACATAATGAATGACCCGTCCATCGTCGTCATAATTATAATATCTCTAACTCTTCATCTTCGGCTTGCGACGTCGGCATGTATACTTCAACTACTGTTGTCGGCGTTTGTTTGCTATCAACTGAGCAGGTCGCAGTGGCTCACTTTCTGTTCTGATTTCCTGTTCATAACGAATCTTCCTGCCGTTATACTATTTGCTGCTGCTGTTGGTATGACTCTATATTCGTCTGACTAGAAATCTTTATCATCTTTCCATTTCACTTCACTGACCGCTCTATATCTAAAACGAGCCCGTTTCAGATTTTCTAGCTTCCCTACCACGTTCAGATTTCTGACGTTTCACGCTCCGACGCGCAAAATTTTACCTTTTCGTTATTGACTTCATCTTTTCCTCATGGTCATTCCAAGCCGGAAGTTCCCTCCCGGAATCCGAACTGGGGACTAAACCGGAATCTTTTGCCAATGTAGAGATCATCATGACACTTTTCAGATTACAGGCCTCATGTCCTGTGGATATACCATATGTGTCTTTAATGCAGCAATTTCCGTCGTTTTCGTAATCCTCATGCTGTCATCATTGCTGATGTATATAGTATAAATTACGAAATAATTAGTTTCGTCTGTACAGTAGCGGAACACCACATATAGGGCAAGTAGGGTGCAACGTTTGTTACGCTGAATCAGCCTTCTGCCATTGTTACACAATATTGTATGCTTATTTAAATATAACTTTTATGGTGCGCTGAAGGTAACATATACCATTGAACCTAGATTGAATCTACGCTTCGGTTCAACTATCACTCGACATTGTGTGTGTTTTAGCGATTCGTCACACTCAAACTCCACATCAGAAATACAAAGCACAAACAATTAAAACAAAGAGGAGAAGGAAACTTACTGGCAGATCTAAACTATGTGCCGGACCGGGTCTCGAATTCGGGACCTTTGCCTTTAGTGGGAATGTAAGTGCTCTACCAACTGAGCCACCAGAGTACGAGTCATGAATCGTGTCCTGAAATACATACAAGTACATGACTAGCATTCCTGGAAGAAAGGAAACTTAGGAAATGTGACTTAGCCACAGACCGAAGGACTGTTTCCAGAACGAATTTTCACTCTGCAGCGGCGTGCGCAGATTTCAATCTGCCAGGAAGTTTCATATCTGTGCACGCTCCGCTGCAGAGTTAAAAATTCTGTCTGGAAAAAAGAGGACAATCGCAACCAACTGCTATTCCAGATATTCAAGTTTAAGTCATTTTGTGACACGATGGAAATCCGGGCTCATAAATAATTGGGTCACAATTATCCAGTCAATAAGCACTCCGCGTATATACAGTAGAAACTAATGGTCGGAAATGAACATTTAGATTTACACTGTCTAAACAACTTATATCTTACAAGAACAACTTAATTTCACAGTAACTGTTCAAAAAGACAATTACCAGTTCCAAAGCATTAACTATAAGACAACATACTGAAATAACTGAACTCTTGGTTCAAAATCATATAGTTCCATTGTTTGCACACATGTTGTTTATGATAGGTGTGTAACTTCTGATGCACCGGTACTTGCCACATTCTGTTCTTCGAAGGCTGCTTTTATGGATAAGTCAGCGGGAGCTTATTAATTATCTACTCCGACACGATTGAATCATCGTCTCGATTCCTGCCATACAAACAATTCTTCGTCGGAACATTCCGCCAGCTGTCTGTGATGTATAGACTCGTTTCTCAGAAGTTTCATACTTGGCTCTAAATTTCTACCAATTAGGACAATGACTGATGTGAAACTTTTCTGTGTATATTGGTTTTGCTTACCGGGCACTGTACCCAGCCGAGCCGTACACTTAATACAAGCCCATGTAATGAGTACCGCTCCATCATCGTCAACCAGTTATCCTCTTCTCAACGAATTGTAGCCATTATCAAAGCTAGAGGTGGCGGATGAATTTTTCGTCCAAAAAGAACGGCATCATGAGGCCTGTAATTGTTGAGAAATATAAATAAAACTGTTTTCTGCTTCACTCATTTACTTTTTATCACTACTCGTTTCGATGGTTCACACCCACATTTTTAGCTGGAGAATAGTTTAGGTACAAAGCTCATGAAAGAAACTGTCTTTTATAAGAAGCACTTAAAAAATTAAAAAACGTGAATTTGTGAGAGTAAATTTTACTTACAGAGGAACTATAGTCGTAAAATGTCTGCGTACAGCTACTGTAGTATGTCCTTACCACTGTACATAATGTTTACATCTGCATTCAAAGATGTTATAAAATGTTCAAATGTGTGTGAAATCTTATGGGACATAACTGATAAGGTCATCAGTCCCTAAGCTTACACACTACTTAACCTAAATTATCCTAAAGACAAACACACACACCCATGCCCGATGGAGGACTCGAACCTCTGCCGGGACCAGCCGTACAGTCCATGACTGCAGCGCCCTAGAGCGTTCGGCTAATCCCGCGCAGCAAAGATGTTATTCATGTTAGAGATATAAGTTGTATGACATCTTTGAAGTGACGCCGCTGAGGAGGAAAGGAGAAAGTTTGCGGCCTTTCCAATCTGTAGTTGATAGCTCGAGAAGATTTTCCGGCCTCTGAAGACGTATAACATCAAGTTAGTCTTCGGCCCCAGCTAAGTTACGCCGATTCGTGGTTCCTGTGAAAATGTAGGCCTCAGACCTCCATGTCTCTGAGTGCGGACATTGTTACGTCGGACAGACCACGCGAGCGACAGAACAAGATAGTGTATTCGACGACACACTTATATTATCACTAGGGCAAACGGTTTCTAAGATAGTGCAACAAAAGAAGCCGCAGAGATCAAAATATGTAGTAATATTCTGAGATTCAAGCGGCTGTGACAGATACGGGATGAAAACATTGCCCTATACGGCAGTGAACTGAGCAGTACTGTCGTCACAATTGGTACCACAGCTATAAAAGACCAACACCAACAACCACACGGTAGTCAGTTACCACTTGACTAAGGTCGACCTAAAAGAAATGAAAACCAATGATTGGTTTACGTTGGTTCTCCTCCATTATCATTTTAAAATCAATGCTCATACTTATACATGCACACAAGAACAACGTTCGAATTAAACATTTGTTTCTGTAGTTTGCAACGATACACCTTCATACTACTAATGATGACGGATTCGGTGAAAAGGTTTTACACGGATCGTAGAATCCTCAAGCACTCTATTTGGTAGTCAACAGGAGGAAAATGCTTCGTTACCGCTGTGAATGTTATTCAGCTAAGACAGACAAAGTATCAAGATGTCGCCAAAGAACGGAAAACGGAAATACAAAACTAACGCAAATGCGAAACTAAATAAAATGTCTGACAGAAAAGTGTGTGAAAGAGAGAGATCTGAGACGTGATGGAAATTCTCTGAAGGCCCACAAGCAAACTGCAAATAAATTAACAAAACTTGTATCTGTGTTTCATTGCAGATCCATTTGGCAGAATATTAGCAATGGAGGCTACAGATTAATACTGTCAATGTAGAATGTAATATGGAAAAAATAAATCATCCGTTAATATTATCGACTCTACTTATCTGCTCAGAGTTCAACTTAAGTACAATAACGTACACCAAGGTAATGGCCGTATAAACCGAAGTGATTACACAGGTCTGCAAAAAAAAAAAAAAAAATTAAAGTTGTTTGAAATTTGATACTGACAATTATGTGCTTTGCAGAGCTGATTTCAAAAATGCAATGCATTTTTTCTATCACGTCAGGTTTTCTCACAAAAAAGGGAGTATTTTTGGGTATAATAACAAAATTTAAGCAATTTATCACATTTTTCCAACGGTAAAAAATATTATTTTATTTATAATTCATGTCCTAAACTACATTTCCAGTATACTTCCCTTTCTCTTTAAGCTCATAAGTCCTTATAATAACGCTTTCGATTTCTGTTGAAGCTTCTTTTATTGCTTTTCCGGCTGTGGACTCGTTGAGGATCATCACTTTTTATCATCCAGCAGTAGTACGCTATCATGTTGACGTTCCATCTTGCTTAATATCTTCTATCCATTTCTTTGATGTCTTGTTGGAATCTTTCACCCTGCTCTTCACTTATATCACCAAGGTTTGCAGGGAAGTAATCAAGATGTGAGTAGAGAAAATGAACTTTAATGCTCTTGTTACAGCCCAACTTCTTCAAGTTGTCGAGCATGTTTGCGACGATTGTCTTGTAGTTTGGATCTCTTTTGTTTCCTAGGAAACCGGTAACAACTAATTTAAAAGATGTCCATGCTGCCTTTTCTTTTGTCCATAAAGTTGCTATCTGTCATTAGTTTTATAATTTCTGGTCCGACAAAGATTCCTTTCTTTAGCTTTGTCTCGGATAAACCAGGAAACTGTCCACAAAGATATCTGAAACACTACGCTTCTTTTGGCAATGCCTTAACAAATTGTTTCATCAACCCCAAATTAATGTGAAGTGGTGAAAGTAACACCTCTTTGGGATCGACAAGGCTTTTTCTCTCAACATTTTTAACCCCTACCTATAAGATTTTTCTCAAGGGCCAAGCTTTTTTTATGCAGTGTTGCTTTCTGTCTCTACTGTCCTATTCACAGAAAAAGCAAGGGAACTTTGTATAGCCACTTTGTTGACCAAGCAACATTGAAATCACTTTTAAATCGCCACATAGTGCCCATTTGTGATCTGAATAGCAGAGTTTGCTTAAAACCAGTTCAAGGTTTTCGTAACATTCTTTTAAGTGAATCGAGTGTCCAACTGGTACAGAATAATACTTATTACCATTGTGTAGAAGTTGTGTTTAATGCTTCTTTTTGAAGAATCAATAAAAAGTCTCCACTCACCAGGAGCTTATTCTATTTTGAAACGTGCCGTAAGTCCAGGAACATCACTGCAAAATACCAGGTCACCTTCTTGAGGGAAGAAAGATACAAACTCCTCTTCCCTCGATCGATACCAAGAAAAGGATGTACCCGGAGCCAACATATGTTTATCTTTTAATCTAGATCCTAAAACCTCTGCCGATTCTTTAGAAAGGCCTAGGTCTCTAACTAAATCGTTCAGTTCAGATTGTGAGAATGGAATGGGATCGGTTGTGCCAGGATCGTAGCAATCTCTGTCTTCTTCACTATCACCTTGCTGAGCCAATGGTTCGTGATCATCTATATCATCCAAATAATCTGGAGGAGAGGGTTATGGAGCCCCTCAGGAAAATAGCGGGTAGGTCGGGGAAGAATGCCAGTGTGCACTCGGTGTGCTTGCCGGGGGGTCTCGTCCGTAATGTGGAGGAGGCCCTTCCGGCAGCTATTGAACGCACTGGGTGTGACCGGCTGCAGATAGTAGCACATGTCGGAACGAATGACGCCTGCCGCTTGGGTTCTGAGGCCATCCTTGGTTCCTTCCGGCGGCTGGCTGATTTGGTGAAGACAACCAGCATCGCACGCGGAGTGCAAGCTGAGCTTAATATCTGCAGCATAGTGCCCAGAGTCGATCGCGGTCCTCTGGTTTGGAGCCGTGTGAAGGGTCTAAACCAGAGGCTCAGACGACTCTGCGACTATAATGGTTGCAAATTCATCGACCTCCGTTATTGGGTGGAGAACTGTAGGGCCCCCCTAGACAGGTCAGGCGTGCACTACACACCGGAAGCAGCTACTAGGGTAGCAGAGTACGTGTGGCGTGCACACGGGGGTTTTTTAGGTTAGAGGGACCCCCCCTTGGGCGAAACGATAAAATACCTGACGGCTTACCAGAGAGGACATTATCATCGTTGATAAAGAACGTCCGTCCTCAGAGACCAAAAACAGGAAAAGTTAACGTAATATTGGTAAACTGCAAGAGTATCCAGGGCAAGGTTCCTGAATTAGTATCTCTTATTGAAGGAAATAGTGCGCATATAGTATTAGGAACGGAAAGTTGGTTAAAACCGGAAGTGAACAGTAACGAAATCCTAGACACAGAATGGAATATATACCGCAAGGATAGGATAAACGCCAATGGTGGAGGAGTATTTATAGCAGTAAAGAATTCAATAATATCCAGTGAAGTTATTAGCGAATGCGAATGTGAAATAATCTGGGTTAAGCTAAGTATCAAAGGTGGGTCAGATATGATAGTCGGATGCTTCTATAGACCACCTGCATCAGCAACCGTAGTAGTTGAGCGCCTCAGAGAGAACCTGCAGAACGTCGTGAAGAAGTTTCGTGATCATACTATTGTAATAGGGGGAGACTTCAATCTACAAGGTATAGAATGGGATAGTCACACAATCAGAACTGGAGCCAGGGACAGAGACTCTTGTGACATTATCCTGACTGCCTTGTCCGAGAATTACTTCGAGCAGATAGTTAGAGAACCAACTCGTGAAGCTAACGTTTTAGACCTCATAGCAACAAATAGACCGGAACTTTTCGACTCCGTGAATGTAGAAGAGGGTATCAGTGATCATAAGTCAGTGGTTGCATCAATGACTACAAGTGTAATAAGAAATGCCAAGAAAGGAAGGAAAATATATTTGCTTAACAAGAGTGATAGGGCACAAATCGCAGAATATCTGAGTGACCACCATCAAACGTTCATTTCTGAGGAAGAGGATGTGGAACAAAAATGGAAAAAATTCAGAAACATCGTCCAGTACGCCTTAGATAAGTTCGTACCGACTAAGGTCCAAAGCGAGGGGAAAGATCCACCGTGGTATAACAATCATGTACGAAAGGTACTACGGAAACAAAGAAAGCTTCATCATAGGTTTAAGAGTAGTCGAATCATAGCTGATAAGGAAAAGCTGAACGAAGCGAAAAAGAGCGTAAAGAGAGCAATGAGAGAAGCATTCAACGAATTCGAACATAAAACATTGGCAAACAATCTAAACAAGAACCCTAAAAAGTTTTGGTCATATGTAAAATCGGTAAGCGGATCTAAATCCCCTATTCAGTCACTCGTTGACCACGATGGCACCGAAACAGAGGACGACCGAAGAAAGGCAGAAATACTGAATTCAGTGTTCCGAAACTGTTTCACTGCGGAAAATCGTAACACGGTCCCTGACTTCAGCCGTCGCACGGACGCCAAAATGGAAAATATTGAAATAAACGATATCGGAATTGAAAAACAACTGCTATCACTTAGTAGCGGAAAAGCATCCGGACCAGACGAGATACCCTTAAGATTCTACAGTGATTATGCTAAAGAACTTGCCCCCTTTCTATCAGCAATTTATCGTAGATCGCTGGAAGAACGTAAAGTACCTAGCGACTGGAAGAAAGCGCAGGTCGTTCCCATTTTCAAGAAGGGTCATAAATCAGATGCGAATAATTATAGGCCTATTTCGCTTACGTCAATCTGTTGTAGAATAATGGAACATGTTTTGTGTTCTCGTATTAT
Organism: Schistocerca cancellata; assembly: GCF_023864275.1. Classification (NCBI taxonomy): domain Eukaryota; kingdom Metazoa; phylum Arthropoda; class Insecta; order Orthoptera; family Acrididae; genus Schistocerca; species Schistocerca cancellata. The sequence continues at coordinate 323,126,154 of NC_064631.1, forward strand.
GACGTTCTTAGATAATACAAATCTCCTTCATCATAACCAACATGGATTCCGCAAACAGAGATCATGTGAAACTCAGCTCGCCCTATTTGCCCAAGAAATTCACAGTGCCGTAGACACTGGCGAGCAGATTGATGCCGTATTCCTGGACTTCAGGAAGGCATTTGATACGGTTCCGCACTTACGTTTAATGAAAAAAATACGAGCTTACGGAATATCGGACCAGGTTTGTGATTGGATTCAGGATTTCCTAGAAGAAAGAACTCAACATGTCATTCTTAACGGTTCAAAATCTGCAGATGTAGAGGTAATTTCGGGAGTACCGCAAGGAAGCGTGATAGGACCTTTATTGTTTACAATATACATAAATGACTTAGTTGACAACATCGGTAGCTCCGTGAGGCTATTTGCAGATGACACGGTTGTCTACAAGAAAGTAGCAACATCAGAAGACTCGTACGTACTCCAGGAAGACCTGCAGAGGATTAATGCATGGTGCGACAGCTGGCAGCTTTCCCTAAACGTAGATAAATGTAATATAATGCGCATACATAGGGGCAGAAATCCATTCCAGTACGATTATGCCATAGGTGGTAAATCATTGGAAGCGGTAACGACCGTAAAATACTTAGGAGTTACTATCCGGAGCGATCTGAAGTGGAATGATCACATAAAACAAATAGTGGGAAAAGCAGGCGCCAGGTTGAGATTCATAGGAAGAATTCTAAGAAAATGTGACTCATCGACGAAAGAAGTAGCTTACAAAACGCTTGTTCGTCCGATTCTTGAGTATTGCTCATCAGTATGGGACCCTTACCAGGTTGGATTAATAGAAGAGATAGACATGATCCAGCGAAAAGCAGCGCGATTCGTCATGGGGACATTTAGTCAGCGCGAGAGCGTTACGGAGATGCTGAACAAGCTCCAGTGGCGGACACTTCAAGAAAGGCGTTACGCAATACGGAGAGGTTTATTATCGAAATTACGAGAGAGCACATTCCGGGAAGAGATGGGCAACATATTACTACCGCCCACATATATCTCGCGTAATGATCACAACGAAAAGATCCGAGAAATTAGAGCAAATACGGAGACTTACAAGCAGTCGTTCTTCCCACGCACAATTCGTGAATGGAACAGGGAAGGGGGGATCAGATAGTGGTACAATAAGTACCCTCCGCCACACACCGTAAGGTGGCTCGCGGAGTATAGATGTAGATGTAGATGTAGATGTACCGATACTCCAGCTCCATGGGGAACAGGGCGAATGGCTGATTGAATGTTAGGGTAAGAAATATCCTTTTTGTTTTTAAAATTGAAAGCCCGTACGTTGCAAGAACAAAACTAGCAGTCATCGCTATGATTTTTGGGCTCCCTCCAAACCTTTGGTATTCCAAAACGTAAGGACTGCTTTTTACGTTGAAACCATTGCCTCAGTTCTTCAACACACACTGAACAAACTTTGAGTTGGGCCCAAGGCTTATCTTGATCGCCTAACTTTATACCAAAATAGGCGAAATATAGTTTTTCGACAAAATCGGAAATGTTTCTTTGCTGCTTTTTGACGGTCTAGTGGCCACAAACGTAGCAGAAGCAATCTGGCGAGTTTATACATCCTCTGGTAGCGATTGTCCATTGTCCATAAAACAACTTCACAACACAAGAAAACAGTCACTACTTTAAAGCACTAGTAACAACAACACGTGAACAGCACAGAGTGAAGAGTTACTGTGAACTGAAGGACAATAGCAGAAGCTCACTGCTTGATGATGGCGGGGGGAAGGGGCAGTGCGACAGACAGGCACTGACATGAAAATACTGCTGGTTTCTCCTAAGTACTCTTTATTTTACGTTTATCTAGTATAAAAAGGCTAAATAACAGTTTATGGAGATCCTAAAAACCAAAATTCAAACTCATTAGAGTGCTGAAATATCGAAAAAAGCTAAAACTAGCAAGCAGTTTGTGAAATAACTGTACGTGATGGAATTTTTTCACAACTTTTTCCGAAATCAGCGTTGAAACACTATAAAAATCACTTAATAAATTTGAAACAATTTTTATGTTGCTGACCTGTGTTACTGGTAAACGCAGAATCTTCGTGAGCAGCGTGCCACAAGCTTATTATCCCTATTCTCTACTAATGATTTAGAATGTGTTAGGTGAAACCGCCGACGTCTTACATATTTTAAATGTTTCAATAAATCTGTTATAGGTAGGTTTATCAGTGTTATGCACAAGGTAATCCACTAGTCTTGGGACATCAAGTATCTGCGGAAACATATACTATATAGGAAAAAATGTCCAAAAAAGTGTACTCATACGAAAGGGAAAAACAATATTATTCTGTCAGTTCGTTCCTAGATGAGCCCGTCATCAACTTTATTTCTAAAAGTGGGGATTCTATATATTCCATTACAGCTTCGTATTCTACATACTACACACGCAACTAATTGCTGTACTCTAATCTCAACAAACAATGAAAACTAGCCTCAGTCACATTTCGTCGTCGAGGAACAGTCAGATTTTAATCCAGAATGAGATCTGTGAAAATAAAATAATAATTTTTCTTTTAAGCGTTTGTTCCATCGTGATATTAATGCTACGCTGATGGTCTCGTTCTGTAAGCATCCAAATAGTAGATGCAACAATATACAGATTGAGGTGACAAAAGTAGCGGGAAAGAGCTGGCGATATCATCGCGTACTCAAAGTGTAAAAGGCCAGTGCATTGGCGGAGATGTCATTTGTACTCAGGTTATTCATTTGACAAGGTTACCGACGTGATTATGGAGGCAAGACGGGAATTAACAGACTTTGAACGCACAATGGTAGAGCTAGACGCTTGGGACACTCCATTTCGGAAATCGTTAGGGAATTCAATAGTCTGCGATCCACAGTGTCAAGAGTGTGCCGAGAATACCAAATTTCAGGCATTACTCTTTACCACGGACAACACAGTGGCAGACGGTCTTCATTTAACGATCGACAGCAACGGCGATTGCGTAGAGTCTTCAGTGATAACAGACAAGCAACACTGCGTGAAATAATGACAGAAATCAACGTGAGTTGTACGACTAACATATCTGTTAGCATAGTGCTTTGAAATTTAGCGTTAGTGAGCTATGGCAGCAGACGACCGATGCGAATGCCTTTGCTAACAGCACGACATTGTCTGCGTCTTCTACGCTGGACTCGTGAGAATATCGGTTGCACAGTAGACGACTGAGAAACTGTGGTCTGGTCAAATGAGTCCCGATATCGGTTGGTAAGAGCTGATGGTAGGGTCCGAGTGTGGTTCAGACTCCACGAACCTATAGATCCAGGTTTTAACAAGTCATTGTGCAAGCTGGTGGTGGCTCCATGATTGTGTGGGCTGTTCTTACATGGAATGGACTCGGTCTTATGGGCAAACTGAACCGATTACTGACTGGAAATGGTTACGTTCAACTACTTGGGGACCATTTTCAGCCATACATGGACTTCATCTTCCCAAACAACAACTGAATTTTTATGGGTGGCAGTGCGTCATGTCACCGGGCCACAACAGTTCGCGACTTGTTTGAAGAACGTTCTAAACAATTCGAGCGAATGATTTGGCCATTAATATGGCCTGATGAATCCCATCGAACATTATTTATCTGAGTAATCGAGAGGCTGGCTCTGCACAAAATCCTTCACCGGCGACACTGGCGCAATTCTGGACGGCTTATAGACGCAGCATGGATCAGTATTTCTGCAGGGGACTTCCAATGACTTGCTGAGTCCATACCACATAGAGTTGCTGCACTACACCTGGAAAAAGGAGGGCGGACACGAAGTTAGGAGGTATCCTATGACTTATATTCTCTGATTAGTCAGAATATTATGACCACCTACGTGATAGCCGGTACGTCCTACTTTGGCACGGGTAACAGCGGCGACGCGTCGTGGCACGGAAGCAGCGAGACCTTGGTAGGTCGCTGGAAGGAGTTGGTACCACATCTGCATACACAAGTCACCTAATTCCCGTAAATTCCTGGGAGGGGGCAATGAGCTCTGACGCCACGTTCAATCACATCCAAGATGTGTTCGATCGGGTTTAGATCCGGCGAGTTAGGGGCCCAGTAGATCATGTGGAACTCGCCACTGTGTTCCTCCAACCACTCCATCACATACCTGGCCTCGTCAAATGGCGCATTATCTTGTTGAGATTGCCACTGTCGTCGGGAAACATTATAGTCATGAAGCGGTGAACCTGGTTTGCAACCTTGTATGATATTCCTTGGCTGTCATTGTGCCTTTCACGAACTCCACTGGACCTATGCTCCACTGGAGCATAATAGAGCCGCCACCAGCTTGTCTCTGTCCCGTAGTACGCATGTCAAGGAGCTGTTCACCTAAAATACGACTGACCACGTCCTCCCGTCGGCATGATGAAGAAGGTACCGGGATTCGTCGGATCATGCAGCACTTTGCCACTGCGCCTACGTCCAGTGCCGATGGTGACGTGCCCATTCCAGTCGTAGGTCCGATGTCGTGGCGTTAACGTTGGCACATGTAAGGTACGTCGGCTGCGGACGCCCCTCGTTAGGGGTTTTCGGTGCACTTTGTGTTCAGGCACACTTGCACTCTGCCCAGAATTAAAGTCTGATGTTAGTTCCGCCACAGTTCGCCTCCTGTACTGTTTTACCAGTCTGCTCAGCGTACAACGTCCGACATCGGTGACGAGGGGCTCTCGCCCAACCCCACGGCGTATCTACGTAGTTTCACCCTGGTTTCGTCACGTGCTGAAGACACTCACCACAGCACTTCTCGAACACCCGAAAAGTCTTACAGTTTCCAAAATGTTTGTGCCAAGCCTTTGGGCTATCACAACCTGCCCTCGGTCAATTTCAGATAGATCTCGCGCTTTCCCTATTCCACACACGGGCAGCACGGTCCCCGATACTACACGCACCGTGCGTGTGTCTGACTAGCAGTCGTTCCTCGCCTGGACGGGTTTATATCGATAGTATTCCGGTGGTCATAATGTTCTGGCTGATCAACGTGAACATATATTAGCCGAGAAACCCTGCGTTGCCTGGCTATTTATTTATAGAGATGCGTCCACGCCCGTACTGTGCATCGCCTGGCCTTGTACTTAATGATTATGACGTCACATCTCCTGAACCATGTGATGTACAATGGCATTATTTTCTACGTACATTCAGCAGCTTATGTGAATACTGTCCGCAAAATTTCTTGCGAATCGAATTTGTGGAAAAGATGTGGTATATGTGAATACTGTCTATAAAATGTTTCGCGAATAATTTTAGTAGTAAAGAAGTGGTAAATTATAGCGCCTGCCTCATATGGTATTTTTACTGCATGAACTGCGGAAAAGTTATAAGTCATAGACATTTTTCCTTTCATTATTTTCCAGGGATGGGCAGCGAATAAAAATTTCGTTAATGTTTGTTGTAAATCGCTAAGTGCTCTCATTCTGAAATACTGGATGCATAAAATTTGGGAATTCACGGGTCGCGGGCTACACTTCTTTTTCTCCGCCAGCCACGGCGATTGTCATCTGACAGTGAGGTACGTGTGTACCAAGTTTGGTTGAAATCGGTGAAGTGGTTTTGAAATGACTTCTCTTCCGATTGCCATCTTATCATTCCATAAAATTATTTAGCCTGTTGCCACCAATTTCAATACGTTTGATTGATTCCACACAGCATGTTAGCATATCGGTAGTAATATCCCAGCAAAATTTTCTAACCTGCTATATCATAATATTAATCAAGAATCAGTCAAGATATCGTGAAGTGAAATCGAAAGGAAATTAGGATTTCTGTACAGATGGTTGTAGGGTAATAACAAAAGCAGCAGAAAATCATATAACGGGAGTAGGATTAGTTATGAATAGGAAAGTAGGACATAGATTGAGTTACTGTGAACAGTTCAGTCATGGGTTTGTTCTTATCAGGATGGACAGTGAACCAACGACAACAACAATGTTTCAGGTGTACATGCTGAGAAGATGAAAAGATAGAGAAAGCATATGAGAATATTGAGCCGGTAAATCAGTGTGTAAAGAGAGATGATAATCTAATAATCATTGGGTATTGGATCGCGATAGTAGGGGGAGGAACAGGAGAAAGAGTTTCGAGAAAATACGGTTTGCTAGTAGGAATGAGAGAGGAGAAAGGCGAAACTGAGTTATATAATGAATTTCAGTTGGTATTAGGGAGTATACTGTTCAAAAATCACAATTGTAGAAAGTATATTTGGGAAAGGCCTGCAGATACGGGAATACTCCACCTGTAATACGTCATGGTCAGACAGGGATTCCGGATCCAATTCTGTATTTCATGGCGCACGCTGGAGCAGATAGAGACTCGGATTGAGACTCGTCGGGTCAATCAGCAAAAGGGCGACGTACTGAAATAGTGAGTAATGGCAGGCTACGTTTGAAGATGTTTGACTATATAGGTACTCCGATACTGACTACTAGAGTAGGTCAGTTGAAGATAAATGGGCAGTTAGTGAAGATGGATGGACAAACAACGGTACAAGGAAGGTAGCTCTGAAGATACATTGGAAAACGGGAGAAAAACTTCCGTTTTTCTACAAAAGAAAGAAGTCGTAAAAGTTTAGGGAAATTCAGGAATAAAGAAATATAAGTTAGCTAGGAATGAGATAAACTGGAAGTGCTGCGAACTCAAGGCGAAATGTTTCAAGAAAAATTCAAAGAAATTGAAAAATAAATAGTCGTCGCAAAGACTGATTCACCATATGGAGAAGTAAAAACAACCTTCGGTGAGGTTAAAAACAAGGGAATCAACGTTAACAATGCCATGGGAATCGCACAGAGGAGAGAGCAGATAGGTGGAAAGAGTACATTGAAGGTCTGTGAGAGGCGGAGGACTTGCCTGATGGCTAGATAGAAGAGAAGTGGTAGTCGATAAAGGGAATACAGTGGTCAATTATTGGAGTCAAAGTTAATTAGAGCTTTTATAAGTCTTGCGAACAAATAAGGCAGAATGGATAGATAAAATTCCTTCGGGACGTCTGAAATCGTTTGGAGGAAGTGGAAATGAAGCGATTATTTAAGTTGGTATGTAGAATCTGTGTATCTGCAGACAAACCATCAGATATCTGGAAAAGTGTCATCCACGCAGTCTCGAAGATAGCAAGGGCAGAAAAATACGATCGCATTGTTGTACAATCAGCTTAACATCTCAGGCATCAAAGCTGCTGACAACAATAATACACAAAAGAAAGGAAGACAAAGCTGAACATCTGTTAGATGACGAGCAGTCTGGCTTTCTAAAAGGTAAGGAACCCAGACAGGTAGTTATGACGTGGCTGATAATAGAAACAAGACTTAAGAAAAAGAAAGGCACATACGTAGGATTTGTCTACCTGGAAAAAGCGTTCGCCAATGTAGAGTGGTCCAAGATATTCGAAGTCTGAGAAAAACAAGAATAAGCTGTAGAGAAAGCCGGATGATTTGCAATATGTATTAAGACCAAGAGGGATTAATATGAACTGAAGTGGTCGGATTAAAAAGTTCTTAAGAGGGATGCAGTCTTTTGCCCGTACTGTTCACTCTGTACATCGAAGAAGCAATGACGGGAGGAAGGTACAAGGGCGGGATTAAAATACATCGTGCAAGGACACCTACGATAAGATTCGCTGATGACATTGCCACTGCTATCTTCAGTGAAAGGTAAGAATTACAGGACGTGTCAAAAGAAATGAATAGTCTAATGCGTACAGAATACGGTTTGAGAGTACATCGAAGGAAGAAGGAAATAATGAGGAGTAACAGAAATGAGATTAGCTATAAACTTGGCACAAAAACTGAGGACGACGAAGTTGACGAATTCGGCTAACTTGAATGCAAAATAACACATGAGGGACGAACGAAGGAAAGAACAAAGAGTAGATTAGCACAGCCAAAGTGTCCTTTCCTGACAAAAGAAAGTCTGCTAGTATTAAACATTGGCCTTAATTTCAGAAAGAAATTCCTTAGGATTAACGTTTGGAGCATATCATTGTGTGGTAGTGACTCATGGACTTCGAGAAATCCGTAAAAGAAAAGAACCGAAGCGTATCAGGTGCAGTGCTATAGAAGGATGTTGAAAATTAGATGGATTGAAAAAATAAGTAATGATGAGGTTCTCCGCAGAACCAAAGAAGGAAAGAATGTGTGAGAAACACTAGCAAGGAGAAGTGACAGGATGATACGATATGTGTTAAGATATTAAGCAATAACTTGCTTCCTACCTAATGGAACTGTAGACAATGAAAACTGTAGGGGAAGACAGAGACTGGATACATACAACAAATAAATGAAGACGTTGAGCGCAAGTACTAGTCGGAGATGAAGAGGTTGGAACAAGAAAAATGGTTCAAATGGCTCTGAGCACTATGGGACTTAACATCTATGGTCATCAGTCCCCTAGAACTTAGAACTACTTAAACCTAATTAATCTAAGGACATCACACAACACCCAGTCATCACGAACCATTGGAACAAGAGAGGAAAACATTTGTGGACGGGGGCAATGGAGTGCTCAGAAGCCCGATGACTAAAAGAATATTCTATGGCTACAGTTATATGAACAAAACTGTGTACAATAAGATTGTTCATTTTAGTGTTGATGACAAAGGGAAGTTTGACAGCGAACGGATGGCTAAGAAAAACAAAAGTAATTTACCAGTGGTTGGTTGCCTGTCATTAAGTACAAACAGGAGAACTACACAGCTGCTTCAAAATCTCCCTCACCTCCACCTCTGTGGCCATTCTTCGAATGTGTTACATAGATGGATTTACAGAAAATCAGGGTGTCCTACTCTAGCAACAGTAGTACGAGAGAACAGTATGAGTAACTATCTGATATTCTTGTCTTCAACATGACTATAGTGCAGGAAAAAACACAAATGGAATTGCATCGTGTGAGGCCCGGAGTACTTTACAACAGAATTTGTGAAACTGAGGTCTGTCAATTAATAATCGTTGCATGAGTAAGTGATATGCGTTGGTGATGACATCGAATGCAATTATAAGGCGCCAGTTAAGATATTTTTCCGTTGCGGTATGAATTATAGATGGAGTACTGCTACAAAACGTTATACAGTCTCGGAAGCACATGGCTTTTGCAAAGCACGCCTCTTTATCAGATGGCTTCCACTAACAAGGGAAACGCGCATCTTCGTCATCACCGATTTCGTCCAAATTTGTGCTGCATGCAAGGCTTGGCTAGAAAGAAAAGTGACATAAGTAGGAGCTCCAGATGGTCAAGCGTTTAGAAGAAATAGCTTGTGCGGCGCGGGTTGCGCGTGACGTAAGTGTTTTACATAGTGTGGTTTCCACGCAGCGGCGGGCATAGTGGAATAATTACAGGATAGTGGGCTCATGGCCCTGGGTTCGACACCCTCCGCAGAAACTTGTTTTTAATTTTTATATTACTTACACTACAAATAAACCGAAAAAATTCTCAGTATATTGTACTTATTAATACTGTCATAAAAGACGTGAAGAGGAAAGGCAAAGGAAAATTTGGGATTGCAAATAGATTTCCGGAACGGAGTTGCAAGGTGTATACGAGAACTTTGTATACATATATCACAAAACTTTTTGCATCATCGAGGTTCCCAGAAATCCCGAAGGTAGACGTTGACTGTGGATATTGTATCACAGACACAGTCCCTTTGACTGTTCAGAGATGTCACTAAACACGCCCAAAGATGTAAACAACCATTCATGAGCAGCCCATATTAGACGAAGGGGGTCCGACAACCGATCAGTTCCAGTCATTCCACCAGGAAGAAGGTACACGGCTCGTGTTGTCTGTAGTTCAACCATACCTAGACGGCCAATGCCGCGGTTCGATCGCGTCCGCATTGTTTCTTTGCACGAGGAAGGGCTCTCGACAAGGGAAGTGTCCAGGTGTCTCGGAGTGAACCAAAGCGGTATGGTTCGGACATGGAGGAGATACAGAAAGACAGGAACTGTCGATGACATACCTCGGTCAGGCCACCCAAGACCTACTACTGCAGTGGACGACCGCTACCTGCGGAACCCGGAAAGGAACGTCATCATGTTGAATAATGCTTTTCGTTATGCCACAGGACGTCGTGTTACGACTCAAACTGTGCGCAATAGGCTGCATGATGCACAACTTCACTCCCGACGCCCATGGCGAGGTCAATATTTGCAACCACGACAAAATGCAGCGCGGTACAGATGGGCCCGACAACATGCCGAATGTACCGCTCAGGAACATCAAGTTCTCTTCACCAATGAGTGTCGCATATGCATTCAACCAGACAATCGTCGGAGACGTGTTTGGAGGCAACCCGGTCAGGCTGAACGCCTTAGAAACACTGTCCAGCGAGTGCAGTAAGGTGGAGGTTCCCTGCTGTTTTGTGGTGGCATTATGTGGGGCCGACATACGCCGCTGGTAGTCATGGAAGGAGCTGTAATGGCTATACGATACGTGAATGCCATCGTCCGACCGATAGTGCAACCATATCGGCAGCATACTGGCGAAGCATTTGTCTTCATGGACGACAATTCGCACCCCCACCGTGCACATCTCGTGAATGAATTTCTTCAGGATAACGACATAGTTCGACTAGAGTGGTCAGTATGTTCCCCAGACATGAACCCTATCTAACATGCCTGGGAAAGATTGGAAAGGGCTGTTTATGGACGACATGGCCCACCAACCACTCTGTGTGATCTACGCCAAATCGCCGTTGAGGAGTGGGACAATCTGGACCAGCAGTGCCTTGACGAACTTGTGGATAGTACGCCACGACGCATACAGGCAAGCATCAACGAACGAGGGCGTGCTACCGGGTATTAGAGGTACCGGTGTGTACAGCAATCTGGACCACCACCTCTGAAGGCATCACTGTATGGTGGTACAACATGCAATGCGTGGTTTTCATGAACAATAAAAAGGGCGTAAATGATGTTTATGTTGATTTCTATTCCAATTTTCTGTACAGGTTCCGGACCTCTCGGAACGGAGGTGCTGCAAACTTTTTTTTGACGTGTGTATAAAATTAGATACTTTATTTTACAATTGTTGCTTTACACGTGCTGGGGTGATTTTGGTCGTAAAAGCAAGGGCAACAGTAACTTTCCCGGCATCTTGCCGCATTTTTACAGGTTGTACAGAAAAACAATATTTTTACTATGTTGTCACAATATTCTCGAAAAATTCACGTTACTCGGTAGAGAACTACTAAGGAATGAGTTCGTAATGGTAGCTAACGTCATCCCCGTCGTTCGATGGGCCGAGTTTATCTCCGCAGTGGACCTATTCTTCGCGTACAACTGTCGAAGGCTGCTCGCATATCAAAATTAAGCTAACAGGGTACGGATTCCTATATCAATTAATTACGATCTCACCTTGTAAAGTTATTTGCTGAGTCCTCGTGGACGGTGTAAGTACAATCCTTTTTGCAAATTTATTTGCAACCCCAAATTTCCCATTGCCTCTTCTTTTCACGCTCTTAACATTAGGTAATATTCGCAAATATAACATATAGAGCATTATTTCGGTTTATTTGCAGTACGATTAACTTAAGAATTGAAAATAAAAAAAGTTGTGGCGGAGAGACTCGTTCTGTACTGTTTCCGCTGCGCCAACCGCTACCGAGAAATGACACTTAACACAATTGCTGACGACTCACCTGACCTGCTCCAAAAATGCTATTTTTCTGAAAGCTTTTGGATTTCCCACTTCTGTCACTTTCATTTCTGGCTAAGCCATGCGTATACTATGAATTTGGACGAAATCGTTGGTGACGAGTAGCTTTGATCTCCTTGTAAGTTAAGGTCTTATGCACGCTGCGGTATGTTCTATATGCGAACTGGTCCATTATAGCGCCGCCTATGGCATATATACAGTATCGTGATACAGGACGCAGTAACAGGCAACAACAACAATAAACAATTATTACAGTAAGTTAACACCGATAAAGGATGTGTAACCATGAATTCCTTACTCTGCCCCAGTGTCATCTAGAGTTTTATCTGTTGCGGTCGTCTTTTCTGATTTAGTTTAACACGCAGCCTTAGTAACCGTTACTGGTGGGTGTATAACAAAATATAACTCTGTTAACAGTCAGAATTAGTATCAAGATTATAAATTTCAAACCTGGTCAGTATACTTTCTATCTACTTATGGTACTCATAAGAAAAAACACACTCGCGATAATTACTATGTTTCACTTCGTCATATGTTTCATTATAAGCAGTTATTCCGCCCGGTTAACAAAAGTTTTTTCTAACTATCGAACCGCGTAAAATTGTAAATAACTATCAAGGCACCCAATGTTTAGGCCAAGGTTGTAGTGGCTTTCTTCTGGGTCTACTGATAGAGAGGACAATGTCACTCTAACCGTGGACGAATCGTTGGCTTCATCAAGGTAGAGCCAGGAAAAGGCCACTATAGCCGTGGCCGAGGCGTTGGTTTCATTAGAGATAGCTTTTCCTAATGACGCGGTACCATTCCGAGGAAACATTCGTGTTAACTGATCCTGGCCGCGGAAACCTAAGCAGTTATAATTATATGATCGATTTAAACTATTACAAGAGTGTCGCTGTCGTAAAGTGAAGTGCAGACGAGTATTTTTCAAGTCACTAAATGCTCTAAAAAGGTAAATAGGATCACAAGTTTTAATACTACAGCAGGAAAGACGAGTACATCCATTTTAAGACGAGGCCATTAGCGACGTAACACAAGCTCCGACTGAGGAAAGAAAGAGTCTGTGTTCTTTTCAAAGGAACAATCGCCGCATTTCAGTAATGGTTTAGCGAAATAACGGAAAATCTAAATCTGGATGGTTGGATGTTGTTTGAAGAGCCGTCTTACGGAAAATCTAAATCTGGATGGTTGGATGTTGTTTGAAGAGCCGTCTTCCCGAACGCGAGCTCCTTGCATTACCACTACGCCACCTCACTCGGTGTCACTGTAAAAGAAGTTTGTGTAGCTAGTATGTAACCGAAAGTGGAAGAACAAATGAGGAGATGGGTCGAACATTTTCGAAAACAGAATCGAAAAATCAACCCAATGAAACAAAAATTACAGACCAAAAGAAAAACTAACGCTTGCAGACCAAGGAGTGAAAAACTGACACAAGGAATGCGAAGAAGAAAGAGAATAATATTTTTAATTTCGTACCACAGTAATTCAACACATATTCTTTATTCCTTGTTTCATACCGACCATCCTCATTTGATCAAAAGGACGAGGCGAATTTTCACGCTCAACAGTTTACCAATTCGTTTTAGTGTCGTCTCGAATTACGTCTAAGAGAAGCTCTGATATTACGTATGCCATCATGGCTGGCCCACTGCCTAGATGAATGGATTGCGGTTAATACAACTGCATTGCGGACGAATCCTTAGAAATTCAAAAGTATGTGTTGTATGTACACGGCATGCTGCGAGACACTTATTCACTTGTGGCAAACCTTGTAATCAGTAGGAAACAACTTCTTTTTCTAAAAATCAATCCGAACCGCTCGTAGAATGGATGTCACACGTGATTTTCTCTTATGTAACGTCCACATTTACAGGTAAATGGAATATTTTTAGAAACTAATCATACGCATATAGTTTCAACTATTTTTGAAAAATCTTCGCTGATAAACTGGAGTTTACAGTCAATATGAAGTTAATGAAATTAACAAAGTTTTTTTTACATACGTTTGAAGGGGAACGGCATACCCCAGTTATGATTGTGGAAGGCTGTAGGAGCGGCACGGAAAGAGAAAGCATTCCATACCTCACAAAAGCATTCCCTACCTCACACAGCGCAGCGACAACACTCAAATATTTCGTCTAATTGACGCCTTAGACAATACTACACATATTGGGCGACTGCTGTCAGCTGAACAATAGGTTGTCGTGATCTCAAAAGGAAGTGTGTGCACTATATAAATTCTAGCCACACGTTATGTACACTAACGAGGCCTCAAAAAGAAATTAATTGAAACATAAAAGAGTTACATACGGAATATCACAACTGATTTTAGTGCTTAAGGGAAAGAAAATAGACAGGCAAAGAGAATATGTTTCATTTACAGCCTTCATCTTCGTTATCTCCTTCTTCTAGGCGATCATTTCCAAGGAAGAGGTGATGTCTTAACTGAGACGCTCAAGCCCTGCTCCAGCCTTTGCAACACTTCAGGCCTTGGCAGATCTTCTTTTAATCTACCCATCATTTCTTAGATATTCTTAAAAAATGGTTCAAATGGCTCTAAGCACCATGGGACTTAACATCTGAGGTCATCAGTCCTCTAGACTTAGAACTACTTAAACCTAACCAACCTAAGTAAATCACACACATCCATGCCCGAGGCAGGATTCGAACCGGTGACCGTAGCAGGCGCACGGTTCCAGACTGAAGCGCCTATAATCGCTCGACCACAGCGGCCGGCTTAGATATTCTTAAGGAATTTCTGCTATCCGTTTCCATATCCACAGCAATCTTTAATTTTTCATTATAACCATGTGTTCCCCATATTCTAGGATCTAATTCTGAACCAGTTGGACAAATTTAGGCTGCTGGTACAGATTGCACTGCATTGGGAAGATCTTCATTACCCTGATTCACTTTCTCAAAGCGCTCCCGAGAAATTTACTTTCAAAAATGAGGGGCTGTTTCAGTCCTCGCTTTCTTGTGCCTCAGGTCTTGCAAGTGTACATTAACACCCAGAGGATGAAATGACGATATTCTTAATGTTTAGTAATGATGGTATTGTCTATAAAAGTAGTCTTTGAATGTCACCAAATGACAATGTGTAGCTGATAGCACACTGAACTCATATTAAGAGGAGAGAGGTTCAAATAACCGTCCGGCCACCTAGATTTATGATTTCCTTGGTTTTCTTAAATCGCTTAAAGCAAATCCCAAAATAGATCCTCCGAAAATACGGCCAAATTCCCTCCCCGTTGTTCTCTTGATCCGAGTTTGTGATCCTTTTCTAAGGAACTCGTCGTTGACGGGACGTTAATCCATAATCTTTCATTTCTTTCTTCATTGTGTGAAATTTTATAACTTCAGGAAATAGCAAATCTTCATCTTAAGTCGACCTCTACAACAGAGGAGTTCTTTGTGTCATTGTTTCGGTTCTTCATTCTTAATCTCATATTTTTCTGAGAATACTGTTGCAAGGAATGCTGTTATTTCGCGTCTGTTATTTTACGAAGCAATTTAAATCTAGATTATGCGAAATAGATGAGCGTACGTTAGTCTCTATATTTCACATGTGCCCCGAACGAATAATAATACACGGAGCGTCTTGTCGTTATTAGGAAATTTCATGATAAAGGTGCAACGTGTCTCCTCCTTCCACTTCGCTCTCCATAATAATGCGACGTCTAGCTTTCTCTTTGTATTACCCACTTTGTAAACCGCAAGAGCCAAAGTGATAGTATGAAGACAGTAGCAGACTAAGAGTGTAAGGTTACAACTAATATCTACTGAATGACTTTTCGATGTAGAAAATAGC
The DNA here is from genome assembly GCF_023864275.1 of Schistocerca cancellata. Classification (NCBI taxonomy): domain Eukaryota; kingdom Metazoa; phylum Arthropoda; class Insecta; order Orthoptera; family Acrididae; genus Schistocerca; species Schistocerca cancellata. Next base: position 323,141,652 of record NC_064631.1, read on the forward strand.
CAAGGTTGTGGAATTCAGTTCATTTTGTGTAACTGATGACCGGTTTCGCGTATCAGGAATCCATTATACAATAATCCAAACAGAAAGAATGGTGTATTCTGTGATAGCACGCGTTGTACTTATTTTAGAATGTTCTGTGTACATCGTTTTCCACCTTCCAAACCTCACAAATGAACAGCACATCACGATGGAAACCATGAGTAGTTGTACAAATTTTTGATGCAGTTTGGTTACGGAATTCTGGTTTTTATAAAGTCTCCGGAACTGCACTTTGTTTTATTTCATATACGCATTTGTGGTACCACTGTCTCTCTAAATGAAACTTAAATTCAAAACCTTACAATGCGGCGCTGATACATTGTGTCACGCTATTGCACCAGTATGAATACCACTGAGAGTATAGGTACTCGATTCATTCTGCGTTCTGGATTTCAAACGCCACTGTCTTGGTTCTCACCGACCTTTGTTGATATGGTCGTCATCTGGAAAGTGTATTGCAATGAGCCGTAAGCATAAAATAAAAAGACATACATGATAAGGTATCAGTATCTGTGCTAGCTGCTGTATCCGAAAGTACCGTATGCAGACTTTTCTTGATAACTTATCTTTAGTTCTCATCCGCAGGCGTCGGTATGTTTGGTGCCAGTAGTGCTTGATCTTCCGTCGGTCCTTGAGATCAGACAATACGGTAGTAAATTATTATTTGTATAGGTTCTGCCTTGAGCGGAGCATGTTGCATGTTGTGAGTTGCTTAGTGTTGTAAGTGAGAGAGTACCTGCACTTGTTTCTCTGGGTGCTTCTTTTTCATGAGTGTTTGTGTGTGTGCTTCTGTGTGTTTATCTTTGTGTTCTGTGTGTTTGTATTTGTGTTCTGTGTGTTTGTGATTAAATGTTGGTGGTGAGCTATTTCGTTTTGTGTGCCAGGTAGGCCTTTCACTTCTGTTTTAATTTTATGATTCATTTCATTTTAAAATGGTGGTGGCATATATATTCTCCACAGCTGTTGTCTGGTTACCTGGAGTTTATTTCTGTAGTTGTCTCCACTGAGTCAGTCCGTGCAGCATGTACTGAAAACCAGCTTGTGCGGTTGTTATAAGGTAGTTTGAGTTTTTGTGTGGCTGTGATGGTGGTGATGATTTTCCTGAGTATGGGGGACTGATGTTGCTTGTTCAGTCTGTGTATTGTGAGGGCAAGCATATTTAACTTCTTGTAATTTTGTCAGTTTCTATGGTGAATTTTATTTTTGGATAGACTGTGTTTATGTCATTGGCGACTTACAGGATGTAACAGTGTGTTTCATCTAGAAAACATTTTTTGATGCCAACCACACAGCAGTGTCAATATACTATTCTGTATTGTTTGGGTTTATTAAGGTTTGAAAAAGTTTGTTGTCTATGTGACTTAGGAAAATGTTGGCCAAGAAACCACTCACTGGTGACTCCATAGCAATCCATTGTTATTGTCAGTAGAGCTGGTTGTCAAATGAGAAATAGTTTTGCCATGTGATTAAGTTTAGAGTGCTCGTAAATTCTTTTCTATGCCACCTGGTAATGTCATTCTGTTGTTCTAATTACTGTCAGATGATGATGGTTTCGCTGGTGGGAATATTGGTGCACGTAGACGTGATGTCAAATTATGTGCATGTGGCTCTTGTGGGTGTGTTGATGTGTTTGATATTATGAATCACCTCTTTGGTGTTGTGTACGCTTCTGTTGTTTGTACTACATCAACCTATTCAAGAACACAAGAGTGAGATTCAACCTCAAGACAGAACTATGGTGCACTGTACCAATATATACCATCAATGAGCTCATCAACAGTATGTTCAGAAAAAGTGTTTAATATTCTGACCAGAGATACTTCCTGTCGAAAGTAGAAAAGAAGTGCAATAAACATTTGTACAGAAACAATTGATTACTTGTTGAGTTTTGAATCATTCTGTCCTAGGAGAGATAAGTTTTCTGACGGTAAAGGAGTTGCTCAATGTGGATACCACACATTCCTACACATACTTCAGCCCTCCTTCTCCAAAAATAACGGATTTGCCCTAATACACCTGGCTGCTATCGGATTTCGGCACATATATAAGATATCGCCCTCTGCACTGTGTGCAGCTTGGTGATTGGTGTGGAAAGCAACCGTGAGTTTAAATGTCTCCCTAACCAAACTACTGAGGAAGCAAGATCAGTTGTATAGGAAAGACAAGCTGCTGGCCGTTTTCATTCAATGTTTTCGCGCTGACATCCTATATGATTATTTTATTTTTAATAATAATTAATTGTGGAGTGCATTTTTGCAAAAGGTTACGCCTGTATGTGCTCAAATATGATAAATAAAATAATGTATTAATGTATTCTTAACTGATGATCAAATGGAAGTCCAATGAAATAAGTAAGTATGTAATATTTGAGATTTACGTTTTTTAGCGGAACATCTCGACGTGCAATATGTTTAGTTCTGCGAACAGAACCCCATTGTTTTGGTTATTCTGTGCTTGCATGGTTAGATAGACGACTAGTAACTGGACATTCCAGTTTGAACAAATCTATTGCGGTACTGCAGGTGTTGCTGGAGAGCAGAATAGACAAGTTTTTATTAGTAATATTTTGCCAGTATTGGATTTGAGACGCTGAGTTGTGTAGTTACATCATTAAATGATACGAATAATCTTGCAGTAAACAACCACCAACCACGTTATGCAATTATTGTACGGAAATGTTATTTACTGTCGAATACGTATGTTTAAGTTTTCAGGCGCAGGCGTTGTTATATACGTCACATGTAACCTTAAGGAAAGTATTGGATTGGTTTCTTTGAACAGCGACGTGCAGCTGAATCGCTAACTTCAGTTAATGCTTTTCGATAGGTGTGATGATCTGGTTAACTTGATAACACCGGTAACTGTTACACCTTTGTCACCAAAAGTTACATGGTGCCCTGTGGACCATTCGTCGATCGTTAGATGTTTGTGTTGTCGTACGAGATACAGAGATTTGGAAGTGCCCCGTCGTAAACAAACTTTAAACAGAGATTGGAGATAAATATGGAAACACCGCTAGAAAGGCATGCTTCAACATAACTGCAGATGCCAGAGAAGCCTGCAGGATATGCTGTTGTATCTAACCACGAACAGCCCCTGTGCAATGTCCCCCATATGCTTCAAGTGTTAATCGTGGTCAGAACACTGTTCTGTGCAGTTGTGAGTACATTATGTCGAAGCTAAGCAACTTCTAAAGTGGGCAAATTGTTGTTACTCAAATACGTGGTGCTTCCGTGACCAAGCTAGCGGAAGTATTTCGTCTTTCAAGAGGAAGCATATAGAACATACAGGGAAAGCGGAATAACATCACGAATGTGTTCCCTGTTTCGTGACAGACGTCACTGAAATAGATTGTTACGACAAATAAGAGGCCGAAGGTGCAAAAGTCACTGCAGAAGTGAATCCCGCACTCGCGAACCATATCAGCACCAAAAAAAGGTGAAGGGAGCTCCATAAGAAGGAATCTGCAGGGAGCTCTGGAATTCCAAAACCATTCATCAGTTATGCGAATACTCATAACAGGAAAACATGGCACCGAAGCCGTAAAACCTTGACTACGGAGCAATGGAAGAAAGTAATTTGGTTGAAAGAATCTTGATTCACATTGTTTCCAATTCTGGTCTAGTTTAGATCCCAACAATGAAACATGGCGGGGGTTGGGTGATGGATTTGCCAACTGTTTTACTTCGCCGTATTAGGTGTTTTTGTGTTTTTGGCGTTTCCATATTTTTGTCCACCTCCTGTACGTTGTCTTTCTGTTAAGGTAACGTTCTTCACTAGGTGATAAAAAGCAGAGAAGGATATGGTCCGAGAGTTCGTCACACCTACACTATGTGATCAAAATGACCCCAAAAACATACGTTTTTCATATTAAGTGCATTGTGCTGCCACCCACTGTCAGGTGCTCCATATCAGCGACCTCAGTAGTCATTGGACATCGTGAGAGAGTAGAATAGGCCCTCCGCGGAACTCACGGACTTCAAACGTGGTCATGTAATTGGGTGTCACTTGTGTCATACGCCTGTATGCGCTATTTCCACACTCCTAAACATTCCTAGCTCCACTGTTTCCGATGTGATAGTGAAGTGGAAACGTGAAGGGACACGTACAGCACAAAAGCGTACAGACCAACCTCGTCTGTTGACTGACAGAGACTGCCGACATTTGAAGAGATTCGTAATGTGTAATAGGCAGACATCTATCCAAACCATCACAGAGGACTTAAAAGCTCCATCAGGATCCACTGCAAGTACTATGACAGTCAGGCGGGAAGTGAGAAAACTTGTATTTCATGGTCGAGCGACTGCTCATAAGCCACACATCACGCCGGTAAATACCAAACGACACATCGCTTGGTGTAAGAAGCATAAACATTGGACGATTGAACAGTGGAAAAACACTGTGTGGACTGATGAATCACGGTACACAATGTAGCGATACGATGGCAGAGTGTGGGTATGGCAAATGCATGGTGAACGTCATTTGCCAGAGTGTGTAGTGCCAAAAGTAATATTCGGAGCCTGTGGTGTTATGGTGTGTGGTCGTGTTTTTCATGGAAGGGGCTTGCATCCCTTGTTGTTTTGCGTGGCACTATCGCAGCAAAGGCTTACGTTGATGTTTTAAGCACCTTCTTGCTTCCCACTGTTGAAGAGCAATTCGGGGATGGCGATTGCATCTTTCAACATGATCGAGCACTTGTTCATAATGCACGGCCTGTGGCGTAGTGATTACATGTCAATAACATCCCTGTAATGGACTGGCCTGCACAGAGGTCTGACCGGAATCCTATAGAATATCTCTGAGATGTTTTGGAACGCCGACTTCGGGCCAGACCTCACCGACCGACACGATACCTCTCCTCAGTGCAGCACTCCGTGAAGAATGGGCTGCCATTCCCCAAGAAACCTTCCAGCACCTGATTGAACGTATGCCAGCGAGAGTGGAAGCTGTCATCATGACTACGGTTGGGCCAACACCGCACTGAATTCCAGCATTACCGACGGAGGACGCCACGAACTTGTAGGTCATTTTCATCCAGGTGTCCGGATACTTTTGATCACATAGCGTAATTGCTCCCCACACGCGGTTGGGCCAAGACCGCACTGAATTCCAGCATTACCGACGGAGGACGCCACGAACGTGTAGGTCATTTTCAGCCAGGTGTCCGGATACTTTTGATCACATAGCGTAATTGCTCCCAACACGTTAATACTAAAGCGAATCTGATGCCTTGCCTGCAATATCGCTCGAGGATTTGCATCCGCCGGCCGCTGTGGCCGAGCGGCTCTAGGTGCTTCAGTCCGGAACTGTGCTGCTGCTACGGTCGCAGGTTCGAATCCTGCCTCGGGCATGGGTGTGTGTAATGTCCTTAGGTTAGTTAGGTTTAGTTAGTTCTAAGTCTAGGGGACTGATGACCTCAGGTGTTAAGACCCATACTGCTTAGAGTCATTTGAACCATTTTTTTGATTTGCATCCTCCCTCAAGTTATTGTGGTTATTAATAAATGCTGCTTTGGCTGTATTCTGAGAATAAAATGCAAGGTGTGAACTGCGGATCTTAGAACAGATTGGCAGGACTGTGTTCTTAATTGGTGGTCTCGTGGCCTGAGCACCACAGACAGCTCAGAGACAAATATATCCAGTAAGAAATGAGCAACGATTGTCAACAGGAAAACAGCCGACCTTGTAAAGTGGTCCATATTCCAGCAAATTATTTTTTATATTCATATCTTTATAGGATGTTTTGACCAGCACTATCTCCTGCAAGAATAAGGGACATTTTTTAAACATTCCGTATCGAAGCTACATTTACAACCATATTCTGAAAACCAGTGTGGAGAGCTTGGCAGAGGGTGTGTCGCACTGTACCAGTTATTATTGTTTCTTTCCGTTCCATACACGTTTAGAGCGCGGAAGAATGACTGTTTAAATGCCTCTGTGCACTCTCTAATTAGTCTAATCTTATACTCAGAATCCGCACGGTAGCGATATGTAAAAGGTTATAGTGTATTCTAAGTCTCATTCAAAGCCGGTTCTGAAAATTTTGTATGTAGGCTTTCGTGGGATAGTTTGTGTCTATCTTCAATATGTGACACTGTCCCGCAGGCAAACGAACCCTTGAGAATTCATGCTGCCCATCTCTAAAACGCTCTCTAGCCTCTCTCACTCTTGTTTGGTACTGGTACAACATTTTTGAAATATATTCTAGGAAGTGTTGCACGTGTGATTTTTGAGGAATCTCCTTTATAGGCTAATCGAATTTCCCCATTATCCTACATATGAATCGAAATCTGTCACCTGTTTTACCTACGTTTCACCCCATGCCATCGATCCATTCCACATCCTTACAAACTATGGCGCCCAGGTGTTTGTGTGAGTTGACGATTCCATTTGCGAGTCAGTGATTTGCAGTAACAGACTGTCAGGTTTATTTCGTTTTGTTAAGTGTACAGTTTTACATTACTGTACATTTAAAGCAAGTTGCCATTCTTTGTATCACTTTGTAATCGTACCAAGACAGAATATTTGTGCAGCTTTTTTCAGACAGTATTTCATTACATATAATCGGATTATAGTCTGAGGTTACTATTAAAATCGTCTGCAAGTTCATTAATATACGAAATGAGAAACACGGGTCCGAACATAATGCTCTGGCACACACCTGAAGTTATTACTGCATCTGTCGATGACTCTATATTCAAGATAAATGCTGCCTTCTCTGTACCAAGAAATCCTGGATCCACCCATAAATTTCATTTGATACCCAGTACCATCGAACTCCTGGTAATAAGCATAAGTGTAGTGATTATGTGAAATGCAGGCACTAATCGCTACAAATGAAGATCTTGAGCTGCCTCAAGATACTCAACCAGTACAGAAGTTCTCTGACAAAGGATATCCTTCTCCGACACATTCTTCACAATATTCGTTTTCGCAACCAGGGACATACCAGTGTCAGATTAGGTCTGATATTTGGTATCTATGCAAATATCTGAAACTGTACCGACACCTTAGTAATAGCGAGGCATTAATTTAAAATACAAAGTGAAATATGGAAATATTTCAGTAGTTGTATTCAACTACTTGACTATAATATGAAATACAACCGTACGTAATGAAGCACAGATATACCAGTCACAAAAATAGGCCTTTGCAAAGATTATATGCTACCGATAAGTTCAATTATTAGCCTGTAATGAAACGTTAGAAGCATTTTTTTAGCAAAATTAGAAGCATTTCTTTCAGACAAAAACACTAATTTACGATAAGATTTTTTGGAAGAAAAATCCACTCGTTTTGAATATACGAGGGTAAGTCAATTATTATCCACAGAATAGTTATAAAATTTTATTGTAATCAAATAGGAAACTTACAATAAAATCTTTTGTCTACATTGTCTCCTTGCGTTTCAACGCACTTGGTCCATCGTTGTACAAGCTTCCTGATGCCCCCATAAAAGAAGGTTCTCGGTTGAGCTGCGAGCCAGAAATGCAGTGCTTCTTTCACTGCTTCGTCCGAAGCAAATCGACGGCTCCTTAATGCCTGTTTGAGAGGATCAAACAAGTGACAGTCAGAAGGTAAAATTTTTTTTTTGTTTATTTATAGACGCTGTCATATTCTTATGACACAGTCATAACCGGTTTCGACAATAAAATGACCATCTTCAGATTCTAAAGGCGGCATACACTGAACACAGGTTCATGCGTTGTCAGTTTGTCTACAAATTAACAAAAAAATTTTTTACAAAATAATCAATCACTCACTTCATTGACAAAATTTCGTTTTTTTCCTTAGTCGGAAGGGGCAAGATCGGGGCTATATGGAGGATGATCCAGTACTTCAAATTTGAGTTTCTGGAGCGCTTCAGCAGTGTGGGCAGCAGTATGTGGACGGGATTTGTCGTGCAACAAGACAACACCTTTTGACAGCAATCCTTAGCGTTTATTTCGAACTGCAGGCTTTAGCCTGGCAGTAAGAATCTCATTGTAACGTACACTGTTTATTGTTGTGCTCCTTTCCCCATAATGTTCCGGTACTGGACCTCGTACATCCAAAAAAACCGTAAGCATCAGTTTTCCTGCGGACGGTTGGGCCTTTACCTTTTTTCTTGCACGGCGAATTTTGATGTTTCCATTCCATTCTCTGCTGTTTACACCCGGCTCGCTATGATGGATCCATGTTTCGTCACCTGTAATAATCCTGTCTAAGAAGTTGTCCCCTTCGATAGCATAGCGATCCAAATATTTTTTGCAGGTGTCTAAGCGCGTTTATTTATGCAACTGTTCAAAAATGGCTCTAAGCACTATGGGACTTAAGAATTGAGGTCATCAGTCCCCTAGACTTAAAACTACGTAAACCTAATTAACCTAAGGACTTCACACACCTCCATGTCCGAGGAAGGCTCAAATGGCTCAAATGGCTCTGAGCACTATGGGACTTAACACCTGAGGTCATCAGTGCCTACTTTAACCTAACTAACCTAAGGACATCACACACATCCATGCCCGAGGCAGGATTAGAACCTGCGACCGTAGCAGCAGCGCGGTTCCGAACTGAAGCGCGTAGAACCTCTCGGACACAGCAGCCATCTATGCAACTGTGTGAGTTGTTTTGGGACCCATCTTGCACAGACTTTATGAAACCTAAGTCTGTTGTGGATGATTTCGTAGGCAGAACCGTGACTAATTTGCAGATGATGTGCCACTTTGTCTATAGTTAATCGTCTGTCTAAGAGAATCATTTCACGTGAACGCTCAATGGTTTCTCCATTTGTGGCGGTAAACGGTCGTCCGGCTACTTCATCGTGCGTAACACTTGTGGAACCATTTCTAAATTTTTCAGTCCATTCGTAGACACTCCATTGTGGTAAAACACTATTCCCGTACTGTGCCGAAAGTCTTCGACGAATTTCGGCCCCTGATACGCCTTCCGACCACAAAAAACGGATCACTCAACGTTGCTCTTCTTTGGTGCAAATAGACAGCCGAACAGCCATAATTTACAGGACGGCAGCGACAAAGAAACTAACCTAACAGCTTGAAAATTGCAAATATATAACAACAAATAAACAAATCATGCGTCATCCGCGTTAAATGACAGTACTACCAAAATAAACAAAGATATAACTAAATTACGGATAATAATTGACTTACCCTCGTACAACAAATTATGAGAATTAAGAGAAAACTACATGAACAAACTATACTCGAACTTCTTTTTCAAGGTAGTGGTTACTTGCTTCCTTGTAATATCTTGCCCAAAAATTTATGTATACACTGAGCATGGTATGTAAATTTTACGCTCTACGTATGTATATTTGAACTTGAAGTAAAGCTAGTATTGAGGGGGTATTATTTTCCTCAACAGCATTCGATACTTTCGATATCAATACTCTGGTATATTTGACATTACAGTACACTTATCCAATACAGTTATCCAGTACTTGGCGTCGTCACACCTAATGTAGTATTTACTGATATCAGCAATATCGGACGCTCCTGCATACAACATAGCTTCAGCTCTTCACATTATTCAGGAACTGAAATTTCAGATTCTACAGCATCCCCCACGTGGCACTTATTCCTTTCCTTCGGGTCATACACTGTTTACACCCCTCCAAGAGCCTCTGTGGAGGTGGAGTGGAGCAGGGTATTTGATGAAATGGCGATCTAAATAGTGGTGCATTTTTCTTAGTTCAACAAACAATCAAAACATTTTGTTACGTGCTACAGAACAGTTGGTGCAATGCCGTAAGAAATATAACGAAAACAAGAGTGATAATGATGAAAACTATTTATATTTAGAACTGAAGTAAATACACCGCCAGCCGGAGTGGCCGAGCGGTTCTAGGCGCTACAGTCTGGAACCGCGCGACCGCTACGGTCGCAGGTTCGAATCCTGCCTCGGGCATGGATGTGTTAGATGTCCTTAGGTTGGTTAGGTTTAAGTAGTTCTAAGTTCTAGGGGACTGATGACCTCAGAAGTTAAGTCCCATAGTGCTCAGAGCCATTTGAACCAAGTATATACACTGACTGACAAAAAGAGAAACACCTGAAGAGGAGGTAGAAACGAAATCAAACTTCACCGCGTGAGAGGGTATGTTATGTTAGTAAGGCGATTACAATGTCGAATCATACTTACAAAACCTGACAGTTTGAGCCCATTTAGAAGTATGACGTGGTACCCTCTCTGGCCTGGATACACGCATTGATTCTGTTGGAAAGCGTGTCACAAGGAAGCTGAATCCTCTCCTAAGGCTAGACGGCCCACATCTCTTGTAACTGGTCTTTGACGTACAAACTGGTCACAGATACGTTTTATCGGGGACAGATGTGGGGATGTTTCTGGCCACTGGAGTATCTCAACAGCACGCAAACAGTTTATAGAGACAAGTGCCATGTGTGGAAAAGCACTGTCCTGTTGAAAGTGGTGCCAGATACAGTAGTATGAGAGGTAACACATGAGGACGCAGGATGTCTGCGACATACCGTTTTTCCACCAGAGTTCCCTTAATCACTACCAGCCGTGACCGGAAGTCATACCCGCTAAACAGCTGTGCCTCACCAAAACATTGGAAGAACGGGACCTTTTGAGGTTGCCGCCATACACATCGAAGATGGTTGTCTGGGCTAATGCATAACAACCATTCATTGGCCTCGTTAGCTTCCCACTAATAATCTCTTCTGTTACAGTAGATAAACTGTAGCTACTACCAAGGCTTTATCTTATTTTAAATTCTTACCACAGTCAAGCGGAAGAGATGCTGAGCGATATTTCTAGAATTAGACAATGGGTCTGCCAACTTAAATTCGTTTAGTGCTACGAGATGAAAGTTATTGTCTAGTACCTTCATAAACAAAATGTTACATACATAACGATTTTTCTTACAAGTTTTTCTGCTGGCTTTGATGTTCAGCCATGTTTTTTTTTTTCTTTTGTCATCAGTCTGCTGACTGGTTTGATGCGGCCCGCCACGAATTCCTTTCCTGTGCTAACCTCTTCATCTCAGAGTAGCACTTGCAACCTACGTCCTCAATTATTTGCTTGACGTATTCCAATCTCTGTCTTCCTCTACAGTTTTTGCCCTCTACAGCTCCCTCTAGTAACATGGAAGTCATTCCCTCATTTCTTAGCAGATGACCTATCATCCTGTCCCTTCTCCTTATCAGTGTTTTCCACATATTCCTTTCCTCTCCGATTCTGCGTAGAACCTGCTCATTCCTTACCTTATCAGTCCACCTAATTTTCAACATCCGTCTGTAGCACCACATCTCAAATGCTTCGATTCTCTTCTGTTTCGGTTTTCTCACAGTCCATGTTTCACTACCATACAATGCTGTACTCCAGACGTACATCCTCAGAAATTTCTTCCTCAAATTAAGGCCGGTATTTGATATTAGTAGACTTCTCTTGGCCAGAAATGTCTTTTTTGCAATAGCGAGTCTGCTTTTGATGTCCTCCTTGCTCCGTCCGTCATTGGTTATTTTACTGCCTAGGTAGCAGAATTCCTTAACTTCATTGACTTCGTGACCATCAATCCTGATGTTAAGTTTCTCGCTGTTCTCATTTCTACTACTTCTCATTACCTTCGTCTTTCTCCGATTTACTCTCAAACCATACTGTGTACTCATTAGACTGTTCATTCCGTTCAGCAGATCATTTAATTCTTCTTCACTTTCACTCAGGATAGCAATATCATCAGCGAATCGTATCATTGATACCCTTCCACCTTGTATTTTAATTCCACTCCTGAACCGTTCTTTTATTTCCATCATTGCTTCCTCGATGTACAGATTGAAGATTAGGGGCGAAAGGCTACAGCCTTGTCTTACACCCTTCTTAATACGAGCACTTCGTTCTTGATCGTCCACTCTTATTATTCCCTCTTGGTTGTTGTACATATTGTATATGACCCGTCTCTCCCTATTGCTTACTCCTACTTTTTTCAGAATCTCGAACAGCTTGCACCATTTTATATTGTCGAACGCTTTTTCCAGGTCGACAAATCCTATGAAAGTGTCTTGATTTTTCTTTAGCCTTGCTTCCATTATTAGCCGTAACGTCAGAATTGCCTCTCTCGTCCCTTTGCTTTTCCTAAAGCCAAACTGATCGTCACCTATCGCATTCTCAATTTTCTTTTCCATTCTTCTGTATATTATTCTTGTAAGCAGCTTCGATGCATGAGCTGTTAAGCTCATTGTGCGATAATTCTCGCACTTGTCAGCTCTTGCCGTCTTCGGAATTGTGTGGATGATGCTTCTCCGAAAGTCAGATGGTATATCGCCAGACTCATATATTCTACACACCAACGTGAATATTCGTTTTGTTGCCGCTTCCCCCAATGATTTTAGAAATTTTGATGGAATATTATCTATCCCTTCTGCCTTATTTGACCTTAAGTCCTCCAAAGCTCTTTTAAATTCCGATTCTAATACTGGATCCCCTATCTCTTCTAAATCGACTCCTGTTTCTTCTTCTATCACATCAGACAAATCTTCACCCTCATAGAGGCTTTCAATGTATTCTTTCCACCTATCTGCTCTCTCCTCTGCATTTAACAGTGGAATTCCCGTTGCACACTTAATGTTACCACCGTTGCTTTTAATGTCACCAAAGGTTGTTTTGACTCTCCTGTATGCTGAGTCTGTCCTCCAGACAATCATATCTTTTTCGATGTCTTCACATTTTTCCTGCAGCCATTTCGTCTTAGCTTCCCTGCACTTCCTATTTATTTCATTCCTCAGCGACTTGCATTTCTGTATTCCTGATTTTCCCGGAACGTGTTTGTACTTCCTCCTTTCATCAATCAACGGAAGTATTTCTTCTGTTACCCATGGTTTCTTCGCAGCTACCTTCTTTCTACCTATGTTTTCCTTCCCAACTTGTGTGATGGCCCTTTTTAGAGATGTCCATTCCTCTTCAACTGTACTGCCTACAGCGCTATTCCTTATTGCTGTATCTACAGCGTTAGAGAACTTCAAACGTATCTCGTCATTCCTTAGTACTTCCGTATCCCACTTCTTTGCGTATTGATTCTTCCTGACCAATGTCTTGAAATTCAGCCTACTCTTCATCACTACTATATTGTGATCTGAGTCTATATCTGCTCCTGGGTACGGCTTACAATCCAGTATCTGATTTCGGAATCTCTGTCTGACCATGATGTAATCTAATTGAAATCTTCCCGTATCTTCCGGCTTTTTCCAAGTATACCTCCTCCTCTTGTGATTCTTGAACAGGGTATTCGCTATTACTAGCTGAAACTTGTTACAGAACTCAATTAGTCTTTCTCCTCTTTCATTCCTTGTCCCAAGCCCATATTCCCCTGTAACCTTTTCTTCTACTCCTTCCCCTACAACTGCATTCCAGTCGCCCATGACTATTAGATTTTCGCCCCCCCTTTACATACTGCATTACCCTTTCAATATCCTCATACACTTTCTCTATCTGTTCATCTTCAGCTTGCGACGTCGGCATGTATACCTGAACTATCGTTGTCGGTGTTGGTCTGCTGTCGATTCTGATTAGAACAACCCGGTCACTGAACTGTTCACAGTAACACACCCTCTGCCGTACCTTCCTATTCATAACGAATCCTACACCTGTTATACCATTTTCTGCTGCTGTTGATATTACCCGATACTCATCTGACCAGAAATCCTTGTCTTCCTTCCACTCCACTTCACTGACCCCTACTATATCTAGATTGAGCCTTTGCATTTCCCTTTTCAGATTTTCTAGTTTCCCTACCACGTTCAAGCTTCTGACATTCCACTCCCCGACTCGTAGAACGTTAGCCTTTCGTAGATTATTCAATCTTTTTCTCATGGTAACCTCCCCCTTGACATTCAGCCATGTAAAACTAAAATAACGAAATTTTTGCAAAGTTGGTGTTTCTTTGTATCTTTCATAAGATCGCAGCGGTTAGGGCATAATTACACACTTATCAAAACAGTCAACGAGATATTTATAATGTGCGCTTTGCTTCTAAATTTCTGAATACAATATCATTCGGCATGGCGTCTCCCCTACTAAAATTTTCACACAATCGACTTACACATTCCATGACATTTGCTATCATCATGGTCATTTATATCTCCTCCTAATCGTGAAAGAATTTAGTGATATTAAGAGCAAACCAAGAAATTTTCAGCGATCACTCTTCAAGCTTGCCTTACCATCAGTCTGTGACCAAGTCAGTTCTATCTACAACCGGGTCTACTATTCGTTTTCTCGAGTAACAGCTATAGCCAAGTAAAACTGTCGGGAAAAAAGTACATACCTTGCAAAACGTGAGGTAAAAGATTGTATTTTTGTAACTCGTTCACGTGATTGGAAAGATTGGAAAACCAAGGCTTGTCAACCAAATTTATGTGACTAAAAATGCTGTAGTAAAATAACTTAGAATATTTCGGATATTTTTCAGCTTTTTTGAAAGAAATCTCAAATTCTTGTGCTCCTAGTGTTTTAACTACTACTAATTTTTCCTGTACCCAATAGGAGGGGCGCAGCAGTTCATCAAAAAATAACGCTTTATCAAAGTACGTGCAAAACGGCAAAACACCAAGATTCTGAGCTCTTTCATTTTCTGTTTATATAGTAGAAATACGCTCCTGGAAATGGAAAAAAGAACACATTGACACCGGTGTGTCAGACCCACCATACTTGCTCCGGACACTGCGAGAGGGCTGTACAAGCAATGATCACACGCACGGCACAGCGGACACACCAGGAACCGCGGTGTTGGCCGTCGAATGGCGCTAGCTGCGCAGCATTTGTGCACCGCCGCCGTCAGTGTCAGCCAGTTTGCCGTGGCATACGGAGCTCCATCGCAGTCTTTAACACTGGTAGCATGCCGCGACAGCGTGGTCGTGAACCGTATGTGCAGTTGACGGACTTTGAGCGAGGGCGTATAGTGGGCATGCGGGAGGCCGGGTGGACGTACCGCCGAATTGCTCAACACGTGGGGCGTGAGGTCTCCACAGTACATCGATGTCGTCGCCAGTGGTCGGCGGAAGGTGCACGTGCCCGTCGACCTGGGACCGGACCGCAGCGACGCACGGATGCACGCCAAGACCGTAGGATCCTACGCAGTGCCGTAGGTGACCGCACCGCCACTTCCCAGCAAATTAGGGACACTGTTGCTCCAGGGGTATCGGCGAGGACCATTCGCAACCGTCTCCATGAAGCTGGGCTACGGTCCCGCACACCGTTAGGCCGTCTTCCGCTCACGCCCCAACATCGTGCAGCCCGCCTCCAGTGGTGTCGCGACAGGCGTGAATGGAGGGACGAATGTAGACGTGTCGTCTTCAGCTATGAGAGTCGCTTCTGCCTTGGTGCCAATGATGGTCGTATGCGCGTTTGGCGCCGTGCAGGTGAGCGCCACAATCAGGACTGCATACGACCGAGGCACACAGGGCCAACACCCGGCATCATGGTGTGGGGAGCGATCTCCTACACTGGCCGTACACCACTGGTGATCGTCGAGGGGACACTGAATAGTGCACGGTACATCCAAACCGTCATCGAACCCATCGTTCTACCATTCCTAGACCGGCAAGGGAACTTGCTGTTCCAACAGGACAATGCACGTCCGCATGTATCCCGTGCCACCCAACGTGCTCTAGAAGGTGTAAGTCAACTACCCTGGCCAGCAAGATCTCCGGATCTGTCCCCCATTGAGCATGTTTGGGACTGGATGAAGCGTCGTCTCACGCGGTCTGCACGTCCAGCACGAACGCTGGTCCAACTGAGGCGCCAGGTGGAAATGGCATGGCAAGCCGTTCCACAGGACTACATCCAGCATCTCTACGATCGTCTCCATGGGAGAATAGCAGCCTGCATTGCTGCGAAAGGTGGATATACACTGTACTAGTGCCGACATTGTGCATGCTCTGTTGCCTGTGTCTATGTGCCTGTGGTTCTGTCAGTGTGATCATGTGATGTATCTGACCCCAGGAATGTGTCAATAAAGTTTCCCCTTCCTGGGACAATGAATTCACGGTGTTCTTATTTCAATTTCCAGGAGTGTATATGTTACGTTATACAATGGAAGTGAACATCTCAGTCTGCGATATGGCCAGTACATATAGTATCACTGGCATTACATTCAGTACCTACTAACCCAGTCAGGTCAGAATGCGAGAAGCTTTTTTTTCGTGGAATAGGAGACTAACTAATTCGTACAAGTGCCGTTCATGTTTTATAGTTGAATAGTTGAATGACGTTAATGATCAGTTATAAGAAAAAGTGTGTAGGAATTGTTATTTATTGAGCAACATTGCAATTCCAGAATGAAATTTTGACTCTGCAGCTGAGCACTTGTTCGTGAAGGCAACGGTCCGAAGTTCGAGTCTCGGTCCGGCAAACAATATTAATTTGCGAGGAAATTTCAACATTGCATTGCATTTATTCCTTGGTGGGCGTAGAGCGATTTTATTTGGTGATTATTTTCACAGTACACTCACAGCTGTTAGCATATAACAGTAAGGTTCGTACATTAAGGTAGTGGTTTTTATTCAGTATATTTTTGGGGTAGTATGATGTTGAAAATGATTGCGGCTAAGATTAATTTTGTTTCATTTGAAAAAAAAATGTGATGAGTGATCAACATACTGTGCAAAAGAAAGGACTGAGCTTCTTTGAAAAGGCTCAGTGAAGATTTGGCAGATGATACAAGCTCCACCAAGTACGTTAATGAGAGAATGATAGTAGCTATCCATCGCCCTCCTAACGAATCAACAGGCGTGTCGGTCGCTGGAGAAATGTCTGTTCAGTTTCAAAGACAATTTCCTCTTCTGTGCAAAAGGAAATCCTAGTAACTTTTAAACAAAGCAGTTAAAATTGCCGCATACCAAACGAAATATTGTTTACGAAGTAATGAAATAGCAAGTTGTGATGAATTTGGCCAATAAGTGGTGGTGGAACAGATCCAAAACGTAAATGACCTGGTAGTTACAGATGGGTGATATCAGAGCTTATGCTACATAAAGCTATTTCAGCGTAATTCAGGTACTGGAGAGAAACGAAGGTAGCGAATTGCAACAGAGATAGATGAAGGGTGGAGTCTATATTTGGCTACCTGAAAACCAATACGCGTCAGTTTCCTATAGGCGGTCTATTAGAGCAATATCAAGATCTCAGCTTGATGTTCGAACTTTCAACGCTTGTCTTTTTCAGAAACAAGGTGACAATGTATTGATAGCTGAAACAGCTTCAGAGGCAGCAGTTCTTTGATTCAAAAACACTGGGCACCAAGTATTCAATGGAAATTTGTACAGTAAAAGAAATGCAGATTCTGGACAGGAAAGAAATTTAATTTACAAGCAACTGCAAATATCACATTAGACAATAGAAGATCAGTAGTGTAAGGTGTAAAACAGGACACCCCCCACCCCTGCCCCCCCTCTGATAACTTTTTATGTGATATGGAGTCTGTTATACCAGAATCTGTAAAAATGCCCTTTGAGACAATAATTTTGAAACACAAACATTCTCCCAGAAAATGGAAGAAAAGGTGTGTTTCTCTTCTCCATGCGCTCACAAGTGCTGTAAGGAGACGTTCATTTACAGCATCCCTCCTGACCACTATTGGTGGAAATTTGTACAGGAAGTTTTGCTTAAAACATCTCATTCAGATTTTGTCTGGCCTTGGCTTTACAGCGTGTTGTACTGCAGCTTCCCTATCGGAAATATTTTCATTCCTTCGGCTTAACAACAAAAGACAACGGAGTGACGCATTTTGCCAGTTTGTTTTTGATAATGCAAATTTTTTATTTAATCACCCTTGACGGAACTGGTATTTTCCATACAGTGGGAGTTATAATGTGCGTTATTCGTCGTGACGTATCACTTCCTGAGAAAAACATTGAAAGGTTGAAACATCGTCCCTCAGCTCAAGTTGTTAGTGAAGGCGGAGCAGCTGACTTACAGGCATTCCACAGAACACTAATTACAGGATTGAACGCTATAAAAATGAAATATAGGTACATAACTGCTTACAGTGTACCTGAATACCGCAAATTGAAACGTTCAATTCCACTATACAACATAGTGTAACATATAGTTCTACTGCATAAACAGAAACTGAAAAAAGCGCTCAAAAATAGTTTTTTACCGCTTTGCACAAAATTTGAAAAATTGGTATTTTTTGACGAACTGTTGCGTTCTTGGTGCTGGGTGCAGAAAAAATGTAGTAATCAGACTTGTAGGAGAAGTTTTTGTTCTTTTAAATAGGAAATACACGTCAAATAAGGAGAAGAACAAGAAACGGATATTTTTCTTTAAAAAACTGATAAAAATGCGAATATTTTAAAAGCTTTTGACAACAGAAAGCTTAGCCGACATAAATTTTGTTGGAAAAACTTGGTTTTCCATTCTTTCAAACCATATAAACGACTTAAAAAAAGTAAAATCTTCTATCCCATCTTTTGAAAGGTATATCTACTTTTCGTCTGGACTATTCGGTGCGCAGTGTTGTGAGTGGTTTCCACAATTTTCGTTAATAAGTCAAGCCGGGAGGGGGGGGGGGGTGCCGAATCGAAATATGTAGGGAAGTATGGAACACTGCTGAACACGAGTTCTTATGAATCCAGTGCCATATATAGTTCTTGACAACTTAGGTTGTATACTTCATGTTGCTCCAGCGAGAGACTGAGAAGCCTTAGGAAATTCTCAGGTTTCCCTCACATTACTGTCAGAAGTACTTCCCACGCTGTGCTCAACACCTGACGAGAATGCTGGCGTCTTACATGCGTTGGAGGATCACGGTTCAAACCCCCTCCGGCCATCGACACTTCGATTTTCCGTGATTTCCCTAAATCCGTTAAGGCAAATGCAGGGATGTTTCCTTTGAAACGGTGCGGCCGATATCCTCCCCTAAACCGCGTTTGTGAACTCTGGGTAATGATCTCGTTGTTGACGGGACCGTAAAGTCTAATCTTCCTTCCTTTATTCTTTCGAAGAAAGTTTGGGGAAAAACATATCAACGAATGACATTGTGGTCGCTAGAGATGGGGCATTTAGGCCCTCCTTTGTTTGAAATTTCTGGCGGAAGTAATCAGCTGTGGCCTGTAACATGAATTACAATAGTTCTTATATTAAATTATTAGGAAAAGCATGGAAATACTAGACAAGGTCCGGCAACAAGTATTTAAACATACCTGAAGCCTTAACTACTGCGTCACCGCGCTCTAATTGTATAATGATCTGAAGTAACGCACCGAGAAACCTATACTTCTTAAATGACAACTGGAAAGAACACTTGTAATGTCACTGCAAATGACTATGACATTTTTACATTTACGTGCAAGCCTATTTAGTAACGCGATGTAAGTTATAGCTAATAATGAAATTCAGTTTCATATGCACAGGGACATTCGTAACTGCAACATTAGATGCAAAAACAGATTTGACATAGATTGCGCATCCTCACCTGCGTTGCAGAACATAGTTCTCGTTTTAGGAGTGCAGAAGTCATTTCGAGCTTTCCACGGGTATGGTAGAAAAAATTGACGTTAGAAATTCAGAAGTAGGCCTATATTTAAAACAATACAGAGTTCTCGGGAATTCAAATGCATGTGTAACAATTACATTCCTTCTAAGGAAAACCAACTCTCATACAGTAAAAAGACTAAGATTTTCTTTTCATAATTATGCTGTTCACACTAGTAAATAAATTGCAGGTGCAGAGTACAATTGGGGAGAAGTAGTATACGTTTCTGATCCCCACCCTGCGAGATGGTCCAGTAACTGTTGATCGTAAATACCTAACCAGTAATTCAGGCTTTGGTTTTCAGTAATTTCTGTAAGTTGATTAAGGTGAATTCCATTATATGTTGTCTCTCATGAGAATTTTAGTATTGTACTTTGTCTCTAATCTCCTCTTCGCCGAGACGCTAAATCCCAGCCTAGATTTTTTTTTAAATAAAAAGATGTCAACTCAGTCGAAGATTAAGGAAGATTTAAGTGACATTTGTTTGATCAGTATTATTGTGCCATTATATTCTGCAGTATTACTGACGTGCTGAATAAAAAGCGCAACAATATTTTGCTGTATTTAGCTTGGTTCTAAGTGCTGAACGATCAGACGCTGCTCTAGTGACCACTGCTCTACTTTACTGCAAGCAAAACGCAAACAAAGGTGGTTGAAAATCTGATATAAGGAGTGTGATAAATTTACTCACGAGAAATTACTGAGCGAAATTGAGGTTGAACGAAACAAATGATCATCACAATGTTTTTCGCGTTGATGGTCTAATGTTGGGTGAATTACTACAATTCGTTTTTGTTTGTTTGTAAAAAATTAAATTAAAAAAAATCTTACTCTACAGCTGTAGGCTACTGCTCTCTGTATTTAATGAGTAACAATCGTTTTGAATCATGCTTAATTTTTCGTATTTAATATTCAGATTACCTAACATTCCATGATACCGACAGCAACTTGTTCATTTCGATGCTCTCCAATATGAATGATATATTTTCTTATTTTGAACATATTTTAGCAGATAAAGACACCATCGAACACGATGAAGCCAGGAGACTGTACTTCAATGAAGCACCCCTAATTGTCGATAATGCCCATAGACAACAAACAGTTTCTCCGGTAGCGCAGCATGCATTATTTCAAACGTTATTTACCTGATCAAAAATATTGCACAACCTATCAACCAAAACCATAGTTAGTACCATGCGGACAGTACATCGTGGCTGTCGGACGCGACCGTAAACAAACGAGAACTTGGGCTGTCTAAGGGGTGGGGAGACGTGTGGGTAATAAGCCCCGCCTCTCTCTCCCAGGCCTGCCATCTTACGTCCCCAATCTGTGCTTCCACGAAGGCAGAACTGAGAAAACGTCGAAGGGATCTTTGGTTCCTTTTCTTGTGGCGAGAGTCTCAGTCGAATCCCTTTATGCATCCAGTTTAGTCTCTTCAATCCTTTCAAAATAGAAAAAAACAATAAATTAACAACACGAGGGAAATTGGAGTACACAAGGCATTTTGTAGTGGCTACAGCTCAGTTATTTGCTGCGGTTGGCAATGGTAGTTCAGGCCCGACCTCTAGCGGCATCTTACGCAACTATATTTCAAAACATTCCCTACCTAAAACTGCCGCGATATAGTGTCCACAAAATAGTTGATGGTTGGAAACATAACATCGTTGTTACAGGGAGTCTGCGGAAGCCATTTTGCAGATGCTGGCCACTGATGAACTGTGTATACGATTGCAGTTAAGCCACTCAGAGTCAATTAAGGCCTGAAAATGGTGAACTGAAGCACAGAAATTGGTAGCCATGAAATAAAATAACATCGTAAGGACGGCTGTGACTGTTCCATTTTATTACATGAACCATACACATTCAGTATTACTGCACATCCGGAAATATAGATAAATAATATTGCCCACCTAGAGGGCACTTAAGTGATTGGCGCTGCGTACTGGACTTTTCCCGCGGTTAATAAAACCCATATACATAATGAAAGCTTAAACTGTTTCTTGTGACCGAAATTGACGTCACTCTATACATTGCTTTGCACAGATGAAACGAAGTACAGCCTTCACCATCTGCAAGATTATTTAACCAGAAAAGTATATTGCTGAACTGTCTCGACTGGTTTAATAATACTATTCGGAGAATATCACTGCAAAAGAGACTTCCTGTAACAATGAGGAAGAACCCGACAGTATCTGATTACAAGATTAGTGGGTACCTATTTGTACACGTCACATCGTATTAGTACTTAGCGGTAAATGGTACAAAGCGACATAAAATGGGTCTCTCACGCAAAATCAGAAGTAGGACATAGGCCTAGATTCGTATGAAGGGTTTTTGGGAAGTGCAGTATACCTGGAAAGGAAATCGCATACAAACCACTGCAACGACCAGTTCTGGTATTCCAGTGTTTAGAATCCATATATCAAGCGAGCGGATAAAGAGGAAAAGAGGAATATTCGATATGAGTAGCCGGCTTTGACCAGTGACATAGGAGACATGCGACGAATGCCATAAACAACGTAACGACTATAATATGATATAAGTCGCGATTTTTTTTCAAGATGGTTGCGCATTTGCAGCACAAACACGTTTTTAGTTTCACATTTATTGGCTTAGCTAACTCACAACCAACTGTCATCTCCCAACCTAATCTACATCTTGGGCAAAGCCACAGGTCAGACTGTCATCACAAACATAGTTTTCTCTTCTTTTCTTTTTACTTTCATATCCGTTGGCTCCGCTAACTGCAAAACTGTGAATATATGCACCAAACTGCGACGTCCCGTCAACCACTAGCATTATGTCGCCGAGGTGGCATCATAATAGGCATCGAGCAAACTCGAAGACACTGCTAGGATCCTAAAAAGTCTTTATAGCCCATACGAAACTGTAATAGGAATGCTCCGATAACTTAAACGTGAATCCTTGGAATAAAGATGACCAATTCTCATGAAACACTTAGGAATAAATCCGAAGAAGTCTGCGCGACCATTGTATTGGCACTACTGCCCTACATCGAGTAGAGGTCTTGACAATAAGGTGAGAGATATTAAGGCACATACGGAGTGATGCAGGCAATCTTCTCTCTCTCAATACACGAATGGAAAAGGAAAGAAAGTCGACAGTATTGGTACGATGAACTCTCCGCCGTGCTTTGTACAGTGGCTTGTGCAGCACATGGGTAGATGTAGATGTAGACTCATATTGATTGGGTTCAAGACAAAGGTGAAGAAATGTCGTGATAAATATGATTATTAGCGGACATTCTAGTCGTAAAGAACGATTACTACTCAACAACTGTTCTATCTGAAACATAAATATAGTAATCAAAGTTATAGCAAAGGTAGTTTATACTTACATTTTCCTTGGTCCGCTTCCACAACCCGTATCAAATCTCGCTTCGACAGCAAGTGTAATCGCAAACATTGCCAGAAATTTATCTGCTAATTGCAGCGCGTCTGCTGAGTGGGTAGTGTATAAGAAAATTGAACGTTGAATGTCAAACAGATAAAAGCGTTATACACAGCCGGGGTTTAGAAAAAGTACTACTCGTTTCGTTAATAAATATAACCGTTCACTGATACAGCCTGCTTAATACGACAATGAATCGGGGGACATAGCACAATACAAACCGGCGACAAAGAACTTAAATAATCCAGAGATATACGTCTACATTTCATTACGAAGGTCGATAACACTAAGTAAAACTCATTCAGGTTTGTGCGATGTGAAGCAGTACAGTCTGAAACATCGCTCGCTGTACATTTTTAAACTATTGCACTCAGCGTAATATCTGTTGGTTCTTCTTCTTGTATACAGCGGAAGCAAATGTATAAGAAGGTATCTTGGAAGTAAATGCCAGACTGTCATATTTTACTGAAAGTTCTGCCCCGTGCGTGTTGGTAGTAACCTACGATTGAACCATAACCAAAATTCTGCGAACACATCAGGATATTCTCTGTTCGTCAAAAAATTCTACGACTTTCATTGCCAGGTATTTTAAAACGATCAGGTATAGCGTCACGACTGAAATGTCTCCCAAGTTAAGGACGACAAAACATAGACTCTTTTTTTTAAAAATAGAGCAGCTTTTCCTTTTCTTACAACTTTACGTACACGTCTTTGGAGTGCGCTCCGCTAACAACAAAACTATGAATATATGCACCAAACTGTCACGTCCCATCAGCTATTAACGTTACGTCGCTGAGGTGGCATCACAATAGACATCAAACAAATTCGAAGACACTGCTAGAATCCTAATATACTACAGAAAACATTCATTGAACCTGTCTTTGTCGCTGGGGATAATTTCCAGTGGATGTCTTTCTTCAGCTGTGGTATTACACAACGGCGATTCTAATCTGTTTATACAACGGTTAAAATAGTTGTTTAGTGTTATCTATAGAGTTTTTTAAGTTATCTATAGACTGCGTAATGTAATTCACAAGACGGTGGCTGCCCTCGTGCATTAACATCGCACACTTTTACTGTACCATTATTACTGAATCCTAGCCTTATTATGTAAACTATTTCCTTTTCGGCTACCACACTCGGTTTTCACTAAACATATGATTTGCAACTATGTTTCAAGTACAGTATTACTTCCTAGACATAGGTACTGGTAAGTCTCGATTTCTGGCAACATTGAGTAAGTCGGGAATTACCTCTTACGTGACCAGTACGATCGCCCAGCGTAATTCCCTGTTCCTGAAAAGGGATAGAGTGGGAGCAAATGTGCGTTTCATGAGCGTGTAGGACATTACGCCAGTTGCCACGATAGCTGATCTCATCGCGCTAATCAACGATGGGGGTTCCGACATGAAACAGAATATTCGAAAGTTCGACTGAGCTGCGCTATAATTGCTGTGAAGACATGAAGAAACGCAATTATGCTCAGGGCACAAGTGAGTTATCTAAAACATGTATAGTAATCAAGATACAGGCAAAGAAAGTTTATACGTACATTTTCCTTGGTCCCCTTCCGTAATCCTCATGAGAGCTCTCAGCCACACCAGGTCAACTCTGCCACACTATCCTCTATTAAAGATTATCGGCTTCAATGGTTTAATCTTCTGTATTCAGGCATTTTAATGAAACCGTCAGGGAGACACGACACGAATAGGTAACCTTATCCTTGTTATAGGATTCAATTGTTTACACCCGTCATTCATTCTCAGAATCTTGCAAATTTTTGTGAACGTTACTTACAAACGACGAGGTAACAAGTATGTGTTCCGTTACAGAACAATGTAGGTGCAACAACACATACCTGATGACATAACCAGGATGTCGGTGGTTTCTATGAACTTTTGGCACGAATGTGCGAGTACGTCCTATAAAATGGACACATCGTATTTCCTCGCGCATCCTTGTAGAATCCGAGATTCTGCTCTACCTGTAATGCCTCGGCCATCGGAAGTTCAACCCTAAAGTAACATTTCTCCTTTTTTTTGGGACGAGACGAACTGTAACCCTTATTTGCTCTTCCTAGTGTGTTTCTATGTTTGGAATATTGTAATCCCTGCATGCTTGGGGACTACGGATCTTGTGGTAACGTTGATGTTGGCTCAGGTACCGAACATCCTGACAGACAAATTAAAAACAACACCCTTTAGTCCGGGAGTACAGTATGCTGTGTTACAGAGTATAGGAATAACTGTCGCATATGAGGCTGCTGAGTATCACAAACAGGAGCAAAGTAATACGGAAGAAGGAGCTGATCACTACATTTAAGAGAAGGTTTAGCACACTAAATAGAAGATGAAACGCTTGACAATTATTGTTTCTTGTAAATTTTTAAAGTTACGCTGTTAGAACTCAGCTTGCTATTCAAAACATTCTATTATAATCGTGTGAAAGGAGAAGGATAGAACTCGTGTACTACTAATTAGGCTGCTGTACAGCTTAAGAAACATCATTTTGAGCCCAGACCTCTGTAACGAAGTCCAGTCGCCTAAGAACATTTATAAACATAGGTATTTTTCGATAAATAAAAGAGTCTATGGTCATAGATCTACACGTATTTCGTCGACTTTCTCTAATATTTATGAAGAAGAAAAACAATATTAAATTTTAGAGCTGCTGCTTAAATATCTTTCCTTCTGTTGGTTACGTTTCCTCACAGTCCGCGTCACTATCTTTGGACAAGATACTACGTTTGCATGAAGTCTGTCAAGATATAAATCCAATAGGAAGTTGACTAATGTCAATGTCTAGATGTTTATGGTGCAAATATACAGCGTTGGTAGTGATTTCGGTAGCGGCAGCCGCGTTCATTTTCAGTTTCGGAATTTGCTATCATTGTTAATACTGGTAACTGGCATGTTTGCAGTGATTATGAATCTTTTGTGTTCTTGCTGTTTGCACTATATACATTTAGAGAATTCATTCAGACGTGTGAGCTGATACTGCAGAATTATGCCCGTTAATTATAACCCTTCACGTTTCCGCAAACACTAGCAGCCACACACACACAAAACACACGCAACACGAACACACACACACACACACACACACACACACACAAACGCATGCATGTCACAAAAATCACAACGTAGATACAGACACAGAGTAAAGAATAGGATCGCCTCATTACAAAGTTAATTAACTACGTGCTCTCTCTTTTAGCCTTGCCAGCGTCCGTGAAGCGACGTGTACGACATCTGTTGGCCGATGCTGCTACTAATTTGTGTCTCCACCTGCCTCCCCTGACCGATCAGAGATGGCGAGACAACCTATACTGTGCTAGCGCATTTATCTATTGCTCAGTAGTTGTGATTGTATGTAGTAGACAGTCCAGCTGCAGCGATGTATGTTGTTTTGTTTCACCGCCACCATCACGGTACACAGAAGCATGCATGTAGAGCTGAAATCCCTTCCAGTACTCGCTATGTAATGCCTTGTGAATCACACCGTGAACACACACACACAGTTAATGTACCCTCCACAGCAACCGTTTCCTTTTTTGTTCTTATTTTGTGCTCGATGACGCAACCCAGACCCTCGTTTTAGACTTATAGCTCCTTGTTTGTGCTTCCTTTTTGTGTTTGTCACTGGTAGAAGAAGCGCAGTGTTTGTGAATGTCGGTGTGCTGGCTGTTGGAGCGGCAGGTGGAATCTAATCACTGTTTTATCTGTTCCAGGCGTAACCATTCTCCTTTCCCTTACGGTGTTCCATAACCTGGTAGCCGAGACGCTACCCCAGGTGTCCGATGCTATGCCTGTGTTAGGTATTGCCTACCTGGGACCAATGACTTATTTTAGTGTTGTTGCCTGCATCAAACAAGCCAGCCAACACCCTTCTTTGCCTTTTCGGTGTTATTACGTATGGACAAAGCTGCCTTCACAACGTCCTTAACGTTTCAGGGTTTATGAGCTGTGAGAATAAAAATGAGTTTTTTTAAAAGCATTTGGCTTCGCGAGAACGAAGACGTCAGACGGCAGTTTAAGATTTTACAAAGTGTTACAATGTTGTGAGAGCAGCCGCTGAACTTTATTTGGCTTTTGTCAAATATTCAGCAAGAATCCACATTTAAACGCTTCTACCTTGTTTGTCAAATATGTAAACCCATTTTTGCATGTGAAACTAAACGGTCTGTGTGTTTCTATTCTATAAATTCTTTGCATTTGTACTTTGCCCTTAACTATGTTCCTAAAACTGTTTTCTTAAACATGAGTATTAATGATGAAATTAACAGCTAAAGACTTCGGCAGCAGGGGTTGATCTTTCTTGCCTCCACGAATGTACTGTTGTTAGTAAAGGGTAAAGCGCATTTTACGAAAATATGATTTAACGGTGAAATCTACACAGACATTTGTGATGTCGGTTAGGTTGAAAGCAACTTTAATAAAGCGTAGAAGCTGATATACAGTTTCATCCACCCATTCAAAACGCTCTCAAAATATGAATCATTAGTCTGGGAATCTATCATTTCTTTAATAAATCTGGGCCTGGTGCTCAGTTACAGGATACTGTGAAAGCAACTTTGTCGTACATAATGTTATCCACAGATGCTCTTGTATACTGTTTCAGTACAATGTTTGTGCGTATAAATGCCTGAAATCCTGAAGTTAATACTGAAACGAATGTAAGGCAATCCAGGAGTCGCTAGTATTAAACATTGAAATACTGTGAAATGTATACCATATATAACAAATATGTCTTTTCTTAAAGGTAGCCGCTTTGTCCATCAGGAATTGGAGTTCTGTGGCAAAGGGACACGTAATTTAGGAAATACAAAGAATAATTCTCAGCTTTGTTGCAAAGAAACGTCGATATTTGAACAACTTTTTTTTCGTTCCAGGGGTCACAATCCTCCTCTCTCTCTCTGTCTTTTCTCTCATGATCGCTGACGCTTTACCGCAGACGTCAGAAGCTATCCCCTTACTAGGTCAGCCCCTACTGCTCTTGGAATGAGACAAACTGTAACCCTTATTTGCTCTTCCTAGTGTGTTTCTGTGGTTGGAAGTATTGTAATCCCTGCTTACGTGGCGACTACGGATCTTGTGGTAACGTTGATATGTTGGGTCAGATATACCGAACACCCTGATTGAAAAATTAAAACCAATTTGAATAATACCTAATTACCGAGGGACCTTCGCGATACAGAGCTATCTGGGAAGGTATTTATCATTTTTCTCTCACATCCGTCATTACGGAAGTAAATATAACTACTAGAGTTGTGACTGGCTGGTGAATGATAGTAGTCACATGCTGATAATTGTTGGTAACAATGTGTATGTCCTTCAGGGTTCAGTGTGTCCACAGGGATTGTTAGATGAATAAATATATATCGTGCTACACTAAGTACCGTGCGTAAGTTCAACCAGAACATATACTGGAGACCAAGAGACTGGTGCCACTAACTTACAAGCGCAAGACGTTAATGAACATAGCCAGTGTTACCTACGTTTCAAAACTAATGTAGCTGTAGTGTCCTCCGTCACTCCAACGGAAAACGGTCGCGCACTAATTACGTCAACAAATACCAGCGTATCATTGTTGCGTAATAAAGACTGCTCTGTTGATTTACTTCTGTTTGAGATATGTTCCCTGAGTTTTTAATGAAATACGAAAGACTGCTCTGTTGATTTACTTCTGTTAGAGATATGTTCCCTGAGTTTTTAATGAAATACGAAAGCTATAGCTAAAATACAGCACTATGATTCTAAAGCATTATTTCGATCGGTTAGCGCCATTCACTCGCATGAGTTCGGGCTACCGGCTCCACAAGGTCTGTACGTCACTAGAATACAGCTGATCCTGCACTGCCGAATGATAGTTGTGTACTATGTGGCTGCTATGCCTATGCATGACCCTAGTCCCTAAAGTGATAACAATTCTTTTCCATATTCATATATATGTTTTACCTCTGTATGATTGTACCAGCTCCTTTTTGCTTAAATGGAATGTTGTGTTTAATATGTTTATTAAAGCACAAACTCTTACCCCGCTCCTGACCGGGCCCTTAAAAAACTGTCATTTACAGCCTGCAACAAAATTAAACTACAAAAAGATAAATTCAAACGCTTACCTGTATCCTGATTGTACAATCAGTTAACTAATTCTAATTATAATGTGTTTAATAGACGAATTGTTTTACAGATTGAAGGAGTTGGCGAATTTGAGCTACTTTGGTTACAGCTGCCATTTCAACTGTGTGTCCTTATTCTTTCCTGACCTTCCTGCTTCCCGCTTGGCCTCAAACAAAACAAAAAAAAAAAAAAAAACTAAATTATCAAGAGATAACGAAGCACAGTAACCGCATGAAAAAGACAAAAAAATGACGAACCCCTCTGCCTCCAAGTAACAAACGGATATATTATAAACTAAACTAAATGATTAACTATAAGTAAGAAAACTTAAATATTAACTGGCTTAAATGTGGCATGACTAGAGTAAAACGCAAGACGCGGCGGCTCCTCTGGACGCGCCACAAGTAAAACAAGGTAAATCAAGCTGAGCATAAATATCTCTATCATTTCATATTAAATCGCTCGTAGTTAAATTTATCTTTTTAAACTAACTTCTTCAAGAATCGTTTATTTAAAATTTTCAGTTATTCACCCATTTCTCTGCGAAGGAGGCGTGGTATCAGTTGGTTACTGGGTGTCAAATGTGAGCTCACTCTAACACACTAAAACAAACAAAGATTTACCATCTTTTTTTACTTCCTCAAATTTTTTTCTGTGAGGTAACTTTCACTGCTTACCACGCCTTTGCGAGGAAATTGGAGTCTTTCGGGCGATTCGTCGCAATTTATCCGGATCTGTTTAAAGTGCTTGAGCATGTGAACTTAAACCAGGACTCCAAGCTCTTCTTTCTCACTGTTTTTGGTATACGTACAAAATGAATGTTGCTAGTACAGCTGTACGTTGTGTACACGCCACTGGAGACCACACATGTACACGTACACCTTTACTAGAACGAAATCACGACTTTTGTACGACATACATCCCAATAAAGTGCACCAATCTCATGGTATAACATTCAGTTCACTTTATCTATTTATTGACGTCTTACTGTATACTTACGTATTATCTATCCATGCATGGCTTTACGTATATGGTGAAATAAGCTGTAATAAATCGGAGGCTCTGGAAGCCTTCCATTATCGTTCAATAAAATTTTTCTATTAATGCGACTTTGTTAGATAATTTCTGAAAGTAAAATGCACGTTATTCGAATAAAACATTTGAGAGAAGTGTGTAGGCATGACGTAAATGTACTGTCTTCTCCGAGTATATTTAAACTGCAGTCCTTAGTCTCTCAGTAGTTTGGCTTTTAAAACTAGTGTCTAATTAAACAGACAAACCTTGACATTCTACTATTATTTGGAGTCAAGAAATACCAGAACGTATAATAACGGGAATTCCCATTTTACAGGTACATATTTCAACTGTATCATGTTCATGGTGGCGTCTTCCGTAGTTTCGACGATACTCATTTTAAACTATCACCATAGGAATGCGGACACGCATGAGATGTCGCCGTGGGTAAGTTTTTCTGCGCAAAGACTTAAGCGCACAGTATTTTGTGTAGGAAAAATGTAACATGATAGCTCTAAGTTGTATTTTTTAAATATGATTTCAAACAAAAATTCACAAATTTATCTCATATATGTAAAAGAATACGATTTTTGATGTCGTTGTTAATGTGTGTTGTACACTTTCTCACGACAGCCAACTACCAACGTAGTGTTCTCGGATGTTGAAAAGTGAGAGATTGTTTTTCATAGATGAGAATAGTGTAAAAGATCCTCTAAAGCTTGAATCCTAACTTTTGTATGACTCAATTTGTGAATATGTAGCGAGAACTTAATACCAATAGTTATTAACGTGTTAAAACGTAGTTATCTCTTTCACATGTCCTTTGCATGTATATATAAAACATTTGTTTCACATCTGGTGACGAAAGTAGTGCATTAAAGTGTTTCCCACAAAAAATAGGAAATTATCTCTTTAGTACGACAATGAAAAATTCTTTGGTGAAATATGAGGAATGAGTAATAAATAAGAAGGAGAACGCTCATTGTATTGATGACATGAGGCACTGAGCAATAAGTAAATCCACAAACACGAATTGAACGTAGCATCTAAGCTTCTACTACAGAACTACATATATTACTGGAACTGCAGTCCGTTATATATATATATATATATATATATATATATATATATATATATATATATATATATAGGAGCTATACATATTACTGGAACTGCAGTCTCTCTCTCTCTGAGCCTGGCTCGCTCATGAGGTAAAATAAGTGCTACATCTTATGCAACTCATCCTGTATAGACAATGAAATTTTCATTGTGCTGCGGAGTGGACGCTGAAATGAAACTTCCTGGCAGATTAAAACCGCCTGCCGGAGCAAGACTCGAGCTCGGAACCTCTGTCTTTCGCGGGCAAGTTCTCTACCGCATAAGCTATCCAAAAACGACTAACGACGCGTCCTCACAGCTTAACTTCCGCCAGTGCCTCGTCTCCTGCCTTCCAGGCTTCTGTAAGCTCTCCTGCGACACTTGTAAGACTGGCAAAAACTGGCAAGGTTCCTGAGTTCGATATATATATATATATATATATATATATATATATATATATATATATATATGTGTGTGTGTGTGTGTGTGTGTGTGTGTGTGTGTGTGTGTGTGTGTGCTGAAATGAAACTGCATGGCGGACCGAGACTAGAAATCAGGACCCTTGACAGTCTTACAAGTGTTGCAGGAGAGCTTCTGTGAAGTCTGAATGGTAGGAGACGAGGCACTGGCGGAAGTTAAGCTATGAGGACGCGTAGTGAGTCTTTATCGAATAGCTCAGGCGTTAGAGCACTTGCAGAGTGCAGAAAGGCAGAGATCCCGCGTTCGAACCTTTCTCCGGCATGTGGTTTTAATTTGCCAGGAAGTTTCATTTCAGCGCCCACTCCGCTGTTAAGTGAAAATTTCATTTTCTATACAGGGTGATTCGCTTAAGATATAGCACTTATTTTATTTCGTGAACGAGCCAGGTACAAGATACCGAAACAAAGTTACCGGAGAATGATGGTACGAAGAACGGCAGTTAATTCTGTTGTACGTTTGCTCTTTTTATCAACAGGGATATTGAGGCAGCTATAGATTTTTTTAAATGGAACATTATACTTTTTACCAGCATTTGAAAGCTCTGGAAATGACGAGTAAAATGATATAATTTCTGTTAATGTTGGTCCTGAAACTTTTCGCAAAAATATTCTAGAAATGTGCTAAAATTTAGAGCAAGGCGGCTGCTATCACCTTTTACTGTTCGAACATCGCCAGGTGGGCTCTCTCGCAGCAGTCTGTTCAGTTAAACATGAGCATGTACACACATTTAAAATAATTTTCCTAAGCGTCTTCTGGTGCTTTAGAAGTTAGTATATAGTTCCATTTACAAAAAATCGTAATTGAACAAATGTCCACGTCATATAGAGGGCCGAAAAGAAATACATTTTACGAAGACTGGCGTAATGTCTTTGGAAAAAATGCGCCATCACTTCTTGAAACACATTTGTTATTGTTCGTCTTGATTGGATTGATTTTTTAAAACAAGATTTTAAATATATTTATAAATTTAAGTGTTATTTATATTTTAAATACATTTTAATAGTATTTTAAGAAATTAATGCAATCAAGATCGACAGCAAGATATCTGTTTTAAATAAACTCTGTGCTTATTGCGTAAGCCAAATTTCTTCCTGCATATAAAGAGAGAGGCCCCACTTCGCACTGTTAAAACTGAAATAGCCGATTCTGACCCAGTTAGCATTCAATTTTAACATATTTCTAAAACACTTCCGTGAAAAACAACACCATATCGCTCTACTAGTCTTTTAAAGAACCTGCGAAAGCCGTTAATAAAAAGTATCTCGTTCCAGTTAAGAACACAATACTTGCTTCAGTACCTCGTTTGCTATAACAGTTAAAAGTATTAACTATGAAACAAAACTGTGTGGCCCTCTGCATAGTGTCAATGTTGGAAATCTAGTTTAGATAATTTGAAACATTCGCGAAATAAGAGTTGGGGTACGAAAGCATGAGCGTATGTGTGTGTGTGTGTGTGTGTGTGTGTGTGTGTGGGTGTGTGTGTGTGTGTGTATGGCGTACGTGCGCGAGCACTCAGTGGGTAGAGGAGTTCGAAAGTTGAAATACAATGTTCATGTTCTTATTTATAAGCTTGTACACTTTTGAAACACTTCAGCCATGATATGAGTGGTTGTCTATTTTCAGTCCACATTATGTACTTATTGGATCATTTAAGATTTTAGTAATTTATAACGTTCAGGTCCTTGTTTACGTCAGACTAGACAGTCGTTTTTGCAATATAGTCATCCATATTTTCACATATTAGCTAATGGCAATGCTTGAGAGCGTATTATCGATTTACGTTACAATCGATCTGGTACAGTAACAAACCTTACGCTAGAATAAGAATATGGGAGAACAGAAAGGTAAAAGACGAAAGAAAAGTGTAAAAGAAAGATATGAATGACAATCTGTCTAAAGTTCAAGCAACGAACAATGTGGAATTTTATCGAATGATGTAAAGTAGTGGAATGAGATACGAAGAGTATTTGTTATAATAGTTAAGCCAGTAGTTCGGAGCTGAAAGTGGAAAAATATTTATATTTTGCTAGTATTTAGAAAAACAATCTCTTTTCTGTAATCTACTAAAAATTTACTATATACCATTTACTCACGTAATTTTCTGTACCACTATACTTTTAATGTGGTTCATGGTGTGGGTTCCTGTAGTCATGTCCTAGTTCATGAACCACGGGCAACGTATGAGTGGCCAAGTAAGTGGTCCCGACAGTCGGGATACCAGTTACTTTGGAATAAGGCTGGGCATCTCGGACATATTCTGAGTCGTGGTCACCTTTGTGCTCATACGGCAAAGACTACCAAATCCACCGGTTAGTCCCTCAGCCGTTAGGGGTAAAACCCAATGGGACTCGGGGCAAGTAAGGCTAGCAACCTGCTTCCCTGGTACTTTAAATATGATGCTGGCAACAATCAGAGCAAAATGCCTCGGACCTTTGGAGGTGACGGAGTACCACCTCTAACTGACAAATCAGGAACTCCTAAGATACGACTTGCCAAACAAATGGTAATGAGATGGGGAGCTATTAATATCAATGGGGGCTACTCTGGGAAGAAGGTAGAGCTGGCAGAGGCTGCAAGTAAGATGGGGCTGGACGTTTTAGCTGTTAGTGACATTCGGGTAAGGGGTGAGAAAGAAGAGGAAGTGGGAGAATACAAGGTCTACCTGTCAGGAGTCAAAGCAGGAATAGCACAATGGGGTGTAGGGCTTTACATCAGGAAAGAAATGGAACCCAGCGTAGTTGCAATAAGGTATGTAAACGAACGACTGATGTGGATAGATTTGACAGTGTCTAGCAAGAAAATTAGGATTGTGTCAGTATATTCGCATTGTGAAGGGACAGATCAAGATAAGATGGATAGTTTTTATGAGGCACTCAGTGATGTAGTTGTTAGAGTAAAGGACAAGGACAGTGTTCTGCTCATGGGTGATTTTAACGCCAGGATTGGAAATCGAACAAAAGGGTATGAAAAGGTTATGGGTAAATTTGGAGAGGATATGGAGGCCAACAGGAACGGGAAACAACTCTTGGATTTCTGTGCCAGTATGGGCTTAGTAATCACAAACTCCTTTTTTAAACATAAGAACATTCACCGGTATACTTGGGAAGGCAGGGGAACCAGATCTGTCATTGACTATATAATAACAGATCAGGAATTCAGGAAGGCTGTGAGGGACACACGTGTATTCAGGGGATTCTTTGATGATACTGATCATTATTTAATCTGCAGTGAAATTGGGATTGTGAGGCCGAAAGTGCAGGAGGTCAGGTCCATATGTAGGAGGATAAGAGTGGAGAAACTTCAGGATAAGGAAATCAGGCACAAGTACATAACAGCGATCTCAGAAAGGTACCAGTTAGTTGAATGCAGTCAATTACAGTCATTGGAAAAGGAATGGACAAGGTACAGGGACACAGTACTAGAAGTGGCTAAAGAATGTCTTGGAACAGTAGTGTGTAAAAGTAGGATGAAGCAAACAGCTTGGTGGAATGATACAGTCAAGGCAGCCTGTAAAAGGAAAAAGAAGGCGTATCAAAAATGGCTACATACCAGAACCCAGGTAGACAAAGAAAGTTATGTTGAAGAAAGAAACAAAGCCAAACAGATAATTGCAGCATCCAAGAAGAAATCGTGGGAAGACTTTGGAAACAGGTTGGAGACTATGGGTCAAGCTGCTGGAAAACCATTCTGGAGTGTAATTAGCAGTCTTCGAAAGGGAGGTAAGAAGGAAATGACAGGAAAACTGCTGGTGAATCCTGTGGATGCCTTGGGCAGATGGAGGGAATATTTTGAAGAGTTGCTCAATGTAGGTGAAAATGCGATCAGTAATGTTTCAGATTTCGAGGTAGAATGGGATAGGAATGATGATGGAAATAGGATCACATTTGAGGAAGTGGAAAAAATGGTCAATAGATTGCAGTGCAATAAAGCGGCTGGGGTGGATGAAATTAAGTCGGAACTCATCAAATACAGTGGAATGTCAGGTCTTAAATGGCTACACAGGATAACTGAAATCGCCTGGGAGTCGGGACAGGTTCCATCAGACTGGACAAAAGCAGTAATCACACCAATCTTTAAACATGGAAACAGAAAAGATTGTAACAACTACAGAGGTATCTCTTTAATCAGCGTTGTGGGTAAAATCTTCTCAGGTATTGTTGAAAGGAAAGTGCGAGTATTAGTTGAGGACCAATTGGAAGAAAATCAGTGTGGGTTTAGGCCTCTTAGAGGTTGTCAGGACCAGATCTTTAGCTTACGGCAAATAATGGAGAAGTGTTATGAGTGGAACAGGGAATTGTATCTATGCTTTATAGATCTAGAAAAGGCATATGACCGGGTTCCTAGGAGGAAGTTATTGTCTGTTCTACAAGATTATGGAATAGGAGGCAAACTTTTGCAAGCAATTAAAGGTCTTTACATGGATAGTCAGGCAGCAGTTAGAGTTGACGGTAAATTGAGTTCATGGTTCAGAGTAGTTTCAGGGGTAAGACAAGGCTGCAACCTGTCTCCACTGTTGTTTATATTATTTATGGATCATATGTTGAAAACAATAGACTGGCGGGGTGAGATTAAGATATGTGAACACAAAATAAGCAGTCTTGCATATGCGGATGACTTAGTTGTGATGGCAGATTCGATTGAAAGTTTGCAAAGTAATATTTCAGAGCTAGATCAGAAATGTAAGGACTATGGTATGAAGATTAGCATCTCCAAAACGAAAGTAATGTCTGTGGGAAAGAAATATAAACGGATGGAGTGCCAAATAGGAGGAACAAAGTTAGAACAGGTGGACGGTTTCAAGTACTTAGGATGCATATTCTCACAGAATGGCAACATAGTGAAAGAACTGGAAGCAAGGTGTAGCAAAGCTAATGCAGTGAGCGCTCAGCTACGATCTACTCTCTTCTGCAAGAAGGAAGTCAGTACCAAGACTAAGTTATCTGTGCACCGTTCAATCTTTCGACCAACTTTGTTGTATGGGAGCGAAAGCTGGGTGGATTCAGGCTACCTTATCAACAAGGTTGAGGTTACGGATATGAAAGTAGCTAGGATGATTGCAGGTACTAGTAGATGTGAACAATGGCAGGAGGGTGTCCAGAATGAAGAAATCAAAGAAAAACTGGGAATGAACTCTATAGATGTAGCAGTCAGGGCGAACAGGCTTAGATGGTGGGGTCATGTTACACGCATGGGAGAAGCAAGGTTACCCAAGAGACTCATGGATTCAGCAGTAGAGGGTAGGAGGAGTCGGGGCAGACCGAGGAGAAGGTACCTGGATTCGGTTAAGAATGATTTTGAAGTAATAGGTTTAACATCAGAAGAGGCACCAAAGTTAGCACTGAATAGGGGATCATGGAGGAACTGTATAAGGGGGGCTATGCTCCAGTCTGAACGCTGAAAGGCATAATCAGTCTTAAATGATGATGATGATGATGATGATGATATACTTTTAATTAAGAGTAGTTTGGGGAAGATGATGTCTTATCAGATACAGGAATATAAAGAAATGAACTTCAAACGTATTTGTTACCATATATGTTTTGAATGACACAGAGAACAAATAATTCGAAAGAAATGCGTAGTTCTTCTCCAACCGTCTCTTGTGGACAGCTTATAGAATATGAACATTAATACATCGTAATGAGGTCTAGCGTGCTGCGTATTTTAGAATCCCCTCGGTCCAAGGCGTCTTGTCACGGTCCGTGGGGCTCCCTCCGCCGGGGTTCGAATCCACTCTCGGGCATGGATGTGTGTTTTATCCTTAGCGTAAGTTAGTTTAAGTTAGATTAAGTAGTGCGTAAGCTTAGGGACCGATGACCTCAGCAATGTGGTTCCATAAGACCTTACAACAAATTTCCAAAATTTAGATCTGTATTGGGTTCACTTCAAAGCAGATCATATTCGTAGAGCGATTCCTTCTTTGTGACAGTAGAGACAGAGTTCACATCAACCGTTATAGACCTATCTGAGGGCGCTAATTATAATGGTTACAGTGGTTTTATGATATTCTTCCGCAATGCCCCATGCCTAATTTACGGGCAGTATGAAGTTGCAGTAAAATCGTCTACCAATTCTGCCAAATGCTATTGATCGATAGGCCTCACACAAAGCAACAGCCATGGTAGGCACTCAGTAACTGTCACCACCGTAAAAAAAGAAAAGCTCTTGCATTTATTGTGCGTGTAATCGTAAGTAATCACACACACGCTGATTCAAGACGCGCGCAATCATGGTTAAATTGCATAAAAATGTACTGGTGTATGTCAATAATTTATGTGGGCTACTACCGTCTTTTGCGACTGTGTTAAAAATCTTATTAAGACCAAACGCGTTACACTTTAAAGCACCTTCAGTGCTCACTGTAACAATATGCCTTTTCTAATAATTTTGTTTGCTAGGATCATGCACAGTTCTCGTGCCTGAATTTACTACTATAAACAGTATTACATTACTATCGTTACTCAAGGTTTTATTATTTCTTGCGTCATTCTTGAAGTTTTTTTGCACATACTGTCAATAACACTAAAGTGTGTAGTGAAAATCCACTGCCATCTCGCCATTTCGCGTACTATGTTTTAATATTGTGGGCTGCATTCGCCTTTTGTTTTATGTTAGTGGTAGTAAACGTTGAACGGCTGGTGGCATATTTCCATGTTCTTTCATGTTCTTTATACCTTATATAAAATATTCTGCTGGTCTGCCCTAAGTATAGAGCATCACAACAGTTACATTGGAGTTGATAAATGCCAGATTTTTTATGGGTCTTAGTGTCATGTTAGTTATTTGGACATTTTTGTAGTGCGTTATTTCTTAGGTGCGCTGTTTTATTCCTTGTTTCTTTAGGACGTTCCCTGTTCCGCGTGTTTCCATACGTGCATGTGTACCTCTTTCCTGAGGCGTTTCTGTGTTGTGGAGTGCTTTTGTTGTTGGTGTCTGCGCGTGTTTGTGGTGGGTGTTGTGTGTCTGTGGATTTGTGTGATGCCTTTTTTTTTTTTTTTTTTTTTTTTTTTGCTCCTATGATTTTCTGGATTTTTGTATTCAATTTTTAAGTTGAAATTCTTGCTATTGCTTATTTTCGCTATTTGAATTATTATGTCTCACACCTTATTACAGCTGTGTTGTCATAGTGGCACTCTGTTTAGTCTCTGGATATTATATCTGAGAGCTGTTTGTTTTTGGGATTCATGTAGTATTGTATCTGTTGTGGTGTTTTTCCTGTAAAAGCTGAATGAGTGTTGGTTTTGTCTTTCATATATCTGGGAAGATTACTTGACCTGCTCTTACTTTCTCGAAAGGACACTTCACGTTTTTTTGTATTGTGTTTATGTCTCTGTGTAGTTGTTCCGTCCCATTTACTGATTTGTCTAACATTATAGTATATGCTATTTTCTTGATATTATTTTCTGGAGTGTTCTTTCTTCTCTTCTGTCCATGAAGATATTTCCTAACTTTCCTGAAATGGGGGATCCCACTCATAACCTTTCTTATTGTAAGAAGAATGCTTTATTGTATTCAAAGAAATTTTGGTCGGTAAAGAGATGTAGGAGTGTACTTATCTCTGTTTTTTTAACTTTTGTAACTGGTTGTAAGTATTTAGGTCGTGTTCTACTATCCTGATTGTTTTTCTGACTGGAATTGAGAGAACACGTTGTCCATCTCTAATGAGACAATATAACTGTTTCTGAAATATATAAGCCTTTCCGCAACGGTCACAGGATCAAATCCAGCCTCGGGCATGGATGTGTTTGATGTCCTTAGGTTAGTTAGGTTTAAGTAG
Organism: Schistocerca cancellata; assembly: GCF_023864275.1. Classification (NCBI taxonomy): domain Eukaryota; kingdom Metazoa; phylum Arthropoda; class Insecta; order Orthoptera; family Acrididae; genus Schistocerca; species Schistocerca cancellata. The sequence goes on from NC_064631.1 coordinate 323,181,084, forward strand.
CTGTAAGTTCTAGGGGACTGATGACCTCAGATGTTAAGTCCCATAGTGATCAGAGCCATTTGAACCGTATAAAAGCCTTTCATGTTGTTTATTAGTTCTTGTGTGCTTTTCGCCCTTACGTCGTTTTGTTTTTTATGCTGTTGTGTGAGTACCTCTAACATATGTCGGGTGAGGATGTATGCATGCGGGTGCTTTTCTATAATGTACCGTCAGTACCACAGGAGCATTTGCTTTGTGAATTTTGGCTAGATCTGGAATTTTGAAGGACTAGGTTACATACATCTCATATGAGCTTTTGTTCTGTCATCAAGTGGGTGTTCATTTGATGTAGAAAACATGTGCTCCACAATCCCAGTCAAAGGAACAATCAGTTAGCAAAGGAACTTATAAAAGATACAAGCACATTCCTGAATTTCATTTCTGACCAGAACTACTTTTAATTCAATAACGAATTGTATTTGCAAGAAGAAGGATTGCCTGTTGGAGATAAGCATATTCCCACCGCTCGTTGCCGACCAAAACTACTTTTAATTCAATAAAGTATTCTTCTTACAAGAAGAGGTTTGCCAGTGGGATCCCACATTTCACGACAGCTACGAATTCATCATTACAGAAGAAGGAATGTTTCAGAAATTAGTACCAGGAAAATACAATATACTATATTTATGGAGGTTCATCGATGACATCCTCATCTTGGTAGACGAATCAGAATATGGGATAGAACAACTATCTACAAACATAAAGTTTGCTTTAGAGAAAGAACAAGCAGGCTCAGAAAGCTTCCTAGATGTAGCCACCACAAAGAATAACCGACAATTACCCAGCATTTACAGGAAAAATACAACAGACACATCATCTAACCATCCTCAGTCCCAAAAACAAGCAGCTCTCAGGTGTACGCACCTCAGACTGTACCACTTGACAAACACAACCATAACAAGGAGCTAGATGTAATAAATCGGATAGCAAAAAATAACGGTTACCAAGAATCTCATATTACAAAATTGAACAGGAAAAATCCAGAAAAACGTAACAGAAACACCAGCACCACACAACGCAGAAACTCAGCAAACAAGCTGGTGCACACTCAAATACATAAACAGACTGACACACGACATTAGGAAATCCACAAGAAATAAGGAGTAAAAATAGCATACCAAAGCATTAACTCAATATAGAAGTGTCTGAAGAGGGATTATGGCCCAGATGTATACAAATAATTTGGCATTTACCAAATTCAGCGTAACAGTTGTGATGTTATATACTTAGGGCAGACCGACAGAACATTTGAAATAATGTACAAAGAACATGCAAGAACATGGAAATGTCGCAGAAGCCGTCAAATTTTTGCAGAACATCAACGACACGAAAATAATCACACTACCACAATAGAAACACACGTGAAAGTAGTCAGATTCAAGAAAAAATATCTCCTACCCTATAAAAGAACTTCCAAATTCAAAGAGCAGTAATACACTCTAAGGCACAAACAACGACACACCACGAAGATGTTACCCTAATAGCACGAAAATCGGTAGATGTAACGATTTGTTCAAGAGAAAGAGCTTCACGAATTGAGCAAGTGAATAACGCACTTATGCAAGCAGGAATTCGGGCTGGAAGT